>NC_079171.1:65949487-66187540 GCF_947568905.1 Ostrea edulis
ACATCTGAACGAAGTAAACGGAGATAGACGTAATTAAAATCAGTGTGACAAGAACGGAATAACAATTGACATGGGACACGTCAGAGAAATGTTCATCCAATGTTAGAATACATAGACGTACTAGATCGTTGTAACGATCAGATGTATTGTGAAGTACTGACTTAAATGTCCACGCTAGTAATTATAATTGAGTTAAAATAATCTCTTAAGATTGCTACATCTAGTTTTTGTTGATCTTTTTTATTTGGATGAATAAACATAAGTAGGATGCAGTCTTTCGCAATACGCGTTTACAGCCAGATTAAGCATTGCATGCTTAGGAATACAGCTATTCTAGTGCTGTAGTTTCAAACATTACGACGTTGCCCTTCTCATCATAATAACAAACGAAATATGTTTCTTGGTTGCTTGATCGCATTTTTCTGTACAAACTTCAAAAAGTGGACAACGTTTTATTTTGGTTTCTAATCAGATTAAGAAAAAACAGTCTACACCAATTACTTAGCGTGGTTGTCATAAAGCATGGCTGTAGTTAGCTGATACAGATCTGTATTGAACTGGGAAGTGTCAGTTCCCTTTGTTTTCACGTTACAAATGCCAGTGACTTTACCCGAATGTATATCGGTGGTAGAACAACTACTCATTTCTACGCGTTTATTTATCTTTACTCCATAACGGCGGACGACGGGTATCTCTGAACAGACATTTTACAGAATGCAATACAATATCCTCAAACAACAGATATAGTTGATTTAAAACTCAAACATCAATAGAGCGTTTCATAATTTGCATTTCTTATTCACTTGTTCATTGTCTATTTTTTTGTTCTCATTCACACAGTGAGCTTATAAAACGAGTCTTTTGTTGTTACCATCGCATCAGTACAAAAGGGATTGGAAAGAAATTATTAAGATAAAGATTAAGATAACACTGTGAAGTGATAGGTGTCTAGATATTTTCCAACAATTTTTAAAAATCCAAATGGGCAAGAATAGTACTTCTTTGTTACCTGGCGGGTTTTTCATTCCTATGAAGCAGAATTGATTCAAAATCTTCTACTTGAGAAGACAAGAATGTTGAAGGGGCCTTGAATTTCACATTTAGATATATCGACGACGTATTGTATATTAACGATAGCCATTTTCATTGATATGTCATTTCGATCAATCCCTGTGAACTGGAAATGAAAGACATCACAAAGTCGCCATCTTATGATTAATACTTAGATACATTACTGAAAATTGATATTAACGGAAAACTAACAAACCACTAGCGTCATGAGAAAGGGGTCCTTATCTTTCGACGTCACAATTCACAGAAAACGACGTCAAAGTTGGTGAACTTGAAACGTCAAAATCGCAGCAATGTAAACAAAAAAGAAATTAATTTGTTGGTTGTATTTGCTTACATTCTGGATGCATTAATTATATAAATAAGCAGAGGACAATTCCAACAAAGAATATGTATATGTCCGAAAAGAATTCTAGTTTGATATTACATGTCATTAATTTCATTGGATGGGTACAAATACCTGTGTTTGTTAATACATATGTAGCACAGTCTAGTAAATAGATACGGGTTTTCAAATGAAAATGTTAGATCCATGAACACCACGCAAAATTGTGTATATGCTGAATCGTACCGATATTTGTCAATTACATGTATCGTTGTGCATATTGTTCCTATTTTTGATGCACCTTTAATTTTAGATGAAATATATACATGCTTTTATATCCATACAGTATTTGATTTATCTCACATTTACAGATCTATGCACAATCATGTATACTTGTACCGTACATACACGTAAAAACTAATCGAAGGAATCGATCTATTTTCCAAACATAATGATGTAAAACTTATATGGTACCAATTTTGATGCACCAGATGCGCATTTCGACAAATGATGTCTCTTCAGTGGTGGTCAACCGAAATGCTTGAAATCCGAATGATATCTTATATGGAGTTGTAAAATTATATTTCTGATAATCCATCATTTTAAATCAATTTGAGACAAACATTTCAGGTAAAATAATGATTATACAGTTACTAATTATCTAGTGGAAGTTTTATGTCTAGGGCCCAAAAGGTGTAGTATCGTATGTACTTTACATGATTAAACACAACTTGATATCGCCATTTAAAGTAGTAAATGTTACCTATATAAATTACATGTAACCAGAACGAATATCATGTAATTTGATTTCAGCTTATAATGAGAAACATTAAAAAAAAGCGCTTACGATTTACCATAAAGTCATGTAAAGCAAAGTACGGGGGGGGGGGGGGGGGTACGGGTACAGAGAAGTTAGCTAATATTATCGACAAGCTCCCCCCCCCCCAAAAAAAAAAATAAAACAAAAACAAAAACAAAACTCAGATGGATTGTATTTTGTCAAAACGTCAAAATCCGGGGGGAATCACTAAATATATGTTCTTTTAATGTAAAAATAACTATGCATGTAAAAATAACGGGAAATGAGCGTTCTGAAAACAAGGGGGACAACTTATCATCACATAAGGACCGTAGGGCTCTTGCATATTGTACTTGTTGGAGTATTATGTATAAGATTTTTTTTGTTCCGCATGCTACAGGTATGAAGCATGTGAAGAATGACCTCCCAAGTCAAATGGCAACAATGGACTCGCCCTTTCATTTCCGCACATGATTTTCGAATACAATGAATACGGATTGCCACTCCCTGCAGTACCCATTGTCAAATATACAGTCCAACTCCCATGTAGTTCTTTTGCTAGCATCCTCGAAAAAGATATATGATTTTTCACAAGATACAATTCTGTCTGTGAGGGGAGCAATGGTAGAGCTCTTTTAATTCTTGTTACCTGCAGAACTGTTGCTAAATTCATGTTTATTGGTAAAGTTATACAAGTTGAAAAAGAGTAATTATTTGAATTATATCTTTAAAAAGTTGCTATGGTGTCTTCAAGATAGTAACAGAAGAGAAAAAGAATCATATTAATATCCAGGTGGAAATCTGAATTTAAGTCAAAACATGTTAGTTAGACCCCCCCCCCCCCATCTTTCGATTCACTTTGCCTCCCCAATGTCAAATACTTGCTGACACACCTGTGCATGCATGTTTATGTAAAGTTTTACTATTTCACTCACACAAACTATAAATGCAACGTGTGAACAGCACATATTCATACATAACCGCTTACATGTACGTATTTCGTTTTACTACAGCATGTCCAATGGTTACCTTGCCATATTGTAAAACATTGTAACAATATCCTTGGTGCAAATTATGATGAAAAGTAAACACCAACAAAAAACGTAGAAGGATGGGTCTGTCAACAATTATGTTTTCCTTTATTACATTAAAATTGCCAGTCTCACATCTAATGTTTGTCTAGATTGTAAATCTATTCGATGTCGCGTGATGGTCATGGTCTCAACGAAGGAGAAACTGACAATATACGTCTGATGAAAATGTTTTAAGGTACAGTCATATACAAAAGTAAAATCTTCACGCACTTCAAAACACATCCAAATTACCACATCATGTGTGACTGCTGTATTTCAGTTTTAATTTTTTTTATTCACATTACTTTTTTTTTAATTTGGAAAACGATTTCTAAGTATTACAAACGATATATTGCAAACTAACGGAATGCATTTTTTTTAAATTTGAAATATAATTCCATGGGTATGAAGTTCTAGATATAGGAATATTTTTGTACATCGACAAGCATTTTACTATGAATGTGTAAACCTCACTAGAGAGAATAGTACGTATTCGTAAGTGCCGTCCGATGCCTCTTGCTCAAACCAACTGTCTCAGGTTCTTTTAACCTTGAATTTCTCCCCAAACGTCTAGACAAGAGGGACCCTCTACTTCACAACACCAAGAAAAGTTCACCTTTTCGGGGCATGTATGGAAGGGGCGGTGAAAATAGTACAATCGCTACCTTATTCATGAAGACTATACGAACAGCGTTGATGGTTCAAATGCCTTCTCATGGCCCTAACACTGTTTTATTCATGGTACATCATGTATATGTCATATCCAGTCGCGATAGTTATGCAGGTTAAATAATACATACTTTCTCTGTAATTAATTGATAAACACATTTTGTGTTGGATAGCGCTCTTTTGCATCAAGTCTGATTCTTTTATTTTTTTTTTTTACATCAGAATAAAAATTGCTACGTTATGGTATGTCATACTTTCGTTGCTGCACTTTGGTCGGACCGTATAAAGATTTCATTAGCCTGACCCCATTTAAAAAACCTTGCAGATATACTGATTCTCATACATTTATTGGTATCTCTCAACAACAATAGTTTTAATGTTTTATTTAGTTAATATCTAGTTTACATTTGCGTTAGAGAATTATTCTGCTTTAAACCTGATAAGACAGTGTAGAGTGAAATGCACCGCATAGTCATTGTTCACAAAACGTCCCTGTAGTGGAACTGGAATACACCAGTTTGTTTCTGAAAAGTTTTGTCATCTGTCGGATATTTCAAAGTGTGCTACTTCGAAATTTTCACTTTCATTTCCGGTGAATGACGAAAAGCTCACTATATTGTGTCGAAGCACAGCTGTTGATACATTTTACAGGACACTACCGCGGGTTTTAGCTCAAGGTCAGATGACTATATATCTGATTAAATACAAAATTGATTTAAGCAATGAACTTATATTATATTATCATGACTTAAATTCATAAGACAAACATACATGTACCGTTTTGAAAGATCGTTTGTAAAAGATGCAGTCAAAGATGAATTCTCGCCAACAAGTAATGTCACTGAACTATATTTATTTATTTACTATTCAACCTTAATTTTATTCATTCATTTATGCATATCTGTGTTGAAAGTGAGTTCTAAACACATACGTAACATGATTGCGTAAATGTGAAATTAATCGGGAAAGGTAAAATTGATGCTGCGTTATTTATGTGCGAAATCGCCGATATTCAGGTCGTTGGAAATTAAAATATTACCATTTAATAATAATTGATTTCAAGGACGCGCAATATAATGAGGATAATATTATACGACGGTAGAATTTCTTTACGTTGGCGTTTCTAATATTTTTACAGATGTGTCTCAAAAATTGTCATTAAAACGTTAAATAGCGTAGTATCAGCATAAATTTGGTATTTGTGAACAGAAAATGATACACAATATAATTCTAGGAAAATCTAAAAATGTGAAATTTTGACCGTAAGGGCCCTTTTCTCATGACGTCAGTCAAATAAACTTCATGACAAACGGAATTATCATTTCAGCTTCTGTATTTATGTAGCAAAGTTATATTATTACTTACATATGGTGTTTATATATCTCAACTGATTCGATACACAGTGGTTTGTTCTGCTTATGGTCAGTTTTTATATCGAAGCGGGCTGCTGACAAACAAGTTGATGGTGCAGAGGTTCCAACAATCTCGTTCAAAGTCAGCAATTCGCAAACTATATGGTTGTTAGAACAGTCCAGTTTGCCAATACAACTTATCAACAACAAATCAAATGCTGTCTGACGTATTTCATACCGATTGTTAGGTAATTATTGGCACACTGATTTTGACTACGAACCCCGTTTACGTTATCAAGATATAAATGTCGAGGCAGGTATGATCGGTCGAAAGGAGATGGTTACTCCTCCCGGGTACCTGCTTCCACATCTGGTATACCCAGGGGTCCGTGTTCGGATAACTCTCTAAGAACAAGGTACGGTTTTAGCCAAAATCTGTCCTGTCAAGGAAATTCACCAAAATACTAAATCTGGTATTTGAGAATGTGCCATTGATGAAAATGACCATTGTTATTCTTTATCTACCATAGTAGCTGAAATATATTCAACGGAAAACGTTATATTAACCTGACGACGTCACTAAATTTGACGTTAATTTTGATGTAATATACGAGAGTTCTCCCCAATCGATGTTTTGAGTAGGAAAACACACATAAAAGTATTAATTCTTAATAAATGCGAAATTATTGGTGTTTGTACTGATTTGAATGGGTATTAAATGGAAATTGAAACCACATCAGATATGCCGCACAGGAGCAAAAACTGCAGGTATTCGCGGAAATCTTTTCTGGTGCAGAAATATAATGGTTTGAATACCAAATTAATTAAAGAAAATTTATATACTGGTAACAGTGGTTTCTTATTTCTGTCTCCAACTTCCTTTATTGTGGCGAATTTTAAGGTGTTTTTTTAATATTTGTTAGAGTCTCACGTGCATTCGGAAAAAAAATGATGACATCAAAGGCAGCTTAAATTCGAATCACTGAATTTTATGCAAAGTTTGGGTTATCACCCATGTTATTCTTCACGAATCGGAACACAATAGAATTCATCGGTATTTGTTTTTAATTGGCATACGCAATATTCCATATATGTATATTCTCAATATTATATGCGTGGTATTAAGTTGGAGCAAAATGTCATTCCATAGGTATACTCAGGAAAAAGCGCAGTGTTTCTGATAAACTAGAAACACAACTTCAAAGGGAAGATAATTATGAAACGGTTACGGTTATCAGTGGTAGGGCATTCACTTCGTAACTGGGAGCTATAGTGTGTTCGAACCCCAAAATAATTAACGACTTTAAGGCTTAATAAAAAATTAACGGCTAATGGTAAAAATATTTCTTCTAATGGCAAAAAGTGCTACATGTCAGAGCTCTTCAAATCTGTATTAATATTTATCATGGGGGGTGAGGTTAAGTAGTTATCCCAAGAAAACCACACCAAGGCTTTCGTGTTTATGCATCAGAAATCCTATAAAAATAATTAACGACTATAAGGCTTAATAAAAAATTAACGGCTAATGGCAAAAATCAGAAATCCCATAAAAATAATTAACGACTTTAAGGCTTAATAAAAAATTAACGACTAATGGCAAAATATTTCTTCTAATGGCAAAAAGTGCTACATGTCAGAGCTCTTCAAATCTCTATTAATATTTATCATGGGGGGGGAGGTTAATAAGTTATCCCGTGAAAACCTCACCCAGCCGGAACTACTTTCGTGTTTATGCATCAGAAATCCTATCAAAATAATCAACGACTTTAAGGCTTAAATATTTCTTCTAATGGCAAAAAGTGCTACATGTCAGAGCTCTTCAAATCTGTATTAATATTTATCATGGGGGGGTGAGGTTAAGAAGTTATCCCGTGAAAACCTCACCCAGGCGGAACTACTTTCGTTTTTATGCATCAGAAATCCTATAAAAATAATTAACGACTTTAGGGCTGAATAAAAAATTAACGGCTAATGGCAAAAATGTTTCTTATAATGGCAAAAATTGCTACATGTCAGAGCTCTTCAAATCTGTATTAATATTTATCATGGGGGGTGAGGTTAAGAAGTTATCCCGTTAAAACCTCACCCAGCCGGAAATACTTTCGTGTTTATGCATCAGAAATCCTATCAAAATAATTAACGACTTTAAGGCTTAGTAAAAAATTAACGGCTAATGGCAAAAATATTTCTTCTAATGGCAAAAAGTGCTACATGTCAGAGGTCTTCAAATCTGTATTAATATTCATCATGGGAGGTGAGGTTAAGAAGTTATCCCATGAAAACCTCACCCAGCCGGAACTACTTTCGTGTTTATGCATCAGAAATCCTATCAAAATAATTAACGACTTTAAGGCTTAATTAAAAATTAACGGCTAATGGCAAATATATTTCTTATAATGGCAAAAAGTGCTACATGTCAGAGCTCTTTAAATCTGTATTAATATTCATCATGGGAGTGAGGTTAAGAAGTTATCCCGTGAAAACCTCACCCAGGCTGAACTACTTTCGTGTTTATGCATCAGAAATCCGAGAAAAAAAATTAACCACTTTAAGGCTGAATAAAAAATTAACGGCTAATGGCAATTATATTTCTTCTAATGGCAAAAAGTGCTACGTGTCAGAGCTCTTCAAATCTGTATTAATATTTATCATGTTGGGTGAGGTTTAGAAGTTATCCCGTGAAAACCTCACCCAGCAGGAACTACTTTGGTGTTTATGCATCAGAAATGCTTTATAAATAATTAACGACTTTAAGGTTTAATAAAATATTAACGGCTAATGGCAAAAATCAGAAATCCTATCAAAATAATTAACGACTTTAAGGCTTAATAAAAAATTAACGGCTAATGGCAAAAATATTTCTTCTAATGGCAAAAAGTGCTACATGTCAGAGCTCTTCAAATCTCTATTAATATTCATCATGGGGGTTAGGTTAAGAAGTTATCCCGTGAAAACCTCACCCAGCCGGAACTACTTTCGAGTTTATGCATCAGAAATCCTATAAAAAAATTAACGACTTTAAGGCTGAATAAAAAATTAACGGCTAATGGCAAATATATTTCTTCAAATGGCAAAAAGTGCTACGTGTCAGAGCTCTTCAAATATGTATTAATATTTTTCATGTTGGGTGAGGTTTAGAAGTTATCCCGTGAAAACCTCACCCAGCAGGAACTACTTTCGTGTTTGTGCATCAGAAATGCTTTAAAAATAATTAACGACTTTAAGGCTTAATAAAAAATTAACGGCTAATGGCAAAAATCGAAATCCTATAAAAATAATTAACGACTTTAAGGCTTAATAAAAAATTAACGGCTAATGGCAAAAATACTTCTTCTAATGGCAAAAAGTGCTACATGTCAGAGCTCTTCAAATCCGTATTAATATTTATCATGGGGGGTGAGGTTAAGAAGTTATCCCGTGAAAACCTCACCCAGCCGGAACTACTTTCGTTTTTATGCATCAGAAATCCTATCAAAATAATTAACGACTTTAAGGCTGAATAAAAAATTAACGGCTAATGGCAAAAATCAGAAATCCTATAAAAATAATTAACGACTTTAAGGCTTAATAAAAAATTAACGACTAATGGCAAAATATTTCTTCTAATGGCAAAAAGTGCTACATGTCAGAGCTCTTGAAATCTGTATTAATATTTATCATGGGGGGTGAGGTTAAGAAGTTATCCCGTGAAAAACTCACCCAGCCGGAACTACTTTCGTGTTTATACATCAGAAATCCGATAAAAATAATTAACGACTTTAAGGCTTAAAAAAGAATTAACGGCTAATGGCACATGTCAGAGCTCTTCAAATCTCTATTAATATTGATCATGGGGGTGAGGTTAAGAAGTTATCCCGTGAAAACCTCACCCAGCCGGAACTACTTTCGAGTTTATGCATCAGAAATCCTATAAAAAAAATTAACGACTTTAAAGCTGAATAAAAAATTAACGGCTAATGGCAAATATATTTCTTATAATGGCAAAAAGTGTTACGTGTCAGAGCTCTTCAAATATGTATTAATATTTATCATGTTGGGTGAGGTTTAGATGTTATCCCGTGAAAACCTCACCCAGCAGGAACTACTTTCGTGTTTGTGCATCAGAAATGCTTTAAAAATAATTAACGACTTTAAGGCTTAATAAAAAATTAACGACTAATGGCAAAAATCAGAAATCCTATAAAAATAATTAACGACTTTAAGGCTTAATAAAAAATTAACGGCTAATGGCAAAAATACCTCTTCTAATGGCAAAAAGTGCTACATGTCAGAGCTCTTCAAATCTGTATTAATATTTATCATGGGGGTGAGGTTAAGAAGTTATCCCGTGAAAACCTCACCCAGCCGGAACTACTTTCGTTTTTATGCATCAGAAATCCTATCAAAATAATTAACAACTTTAAGGCTGAATAAAAAATTAACGGCTAATGGCAAATATATTTCTTATAATGGCAAAAAGTGCTACATGTCAGAGGTCTTCAAATCTGTATTAATATTCATCATGGGAGGTGAGGTTAAGAAGTTATCCCATGAAAACCTCACCCAGCCGGAACTACTTTCGTGTTTATGCATCAGAAATCCTATCAAAATAATTAACGACTTTAAGGCTTAATTAAAAATTAACGGCTAATGGCAAATATATTTCTTCTAATGGCAAAAAGTGCTACATGTCAGAGCTCTTTAAATCTGTAATTATATTCATCATGGGGGTGAGGTTAAGAAGCTATCCCGTGAAAACCTCACCCAGGCGGAACTACTTTCGTTTTTATGCATCAGAAATCCGATAAAAATAATTAACGACTTTAAGGCTGAATAAAAAAATAACGGCTAATGGCAAATATATTTCTTATAATGGCAAAAAGTGCTACATGTCTGAGGTCTTCAAATCTGTATTAATATTCATCATGGGAGGTGAGGTTAAGAAGTTATCCCATGAAAACCTCATCCAGCCGGAACTACTTTCGTGTTTATGCATCAGAAATCCTATCAAAATAATTAACGACTTTAAGGCTTAATTAAAAATTAACGGCTAATGGCAAATATATTTCTTCTAATGGCAAAAAGTGCTACATGTCAGAGCTCTTTAAATCTGTAATTATATTCATCATGGGGGTGAGGTTAAGAAGTTATCCCGTGAAAACCTCACCCAGCCGGAACTACTTTCGTTTTTATGCATCAGAAATCCTATCAAAATAATTAACAACTTTAAGGCTGAATAAAAAATTAACGGCTAATGGCAAATATATTTCTTATAATGGCAAAAAGTGCTACATGTCAGAGGTCTTCAAATCTGTATTAATATTCATCATGGGAGGTGAGGTTAAGAAGTTATCCCATGAAAACCTCACCCAGCCGGAACTACTTTCGTGTTTATGCATCAGAAATCCTATCAAAATAATTAACGACTTTAAGGCTTAATTAAAAATTAACGGCTAATGGCAAATATATTTCTTCTAATGGCAAAAAGTGCTACATGTCAGAGCTCTTTAAATCTGTAATTATATTCATCATGGGGGTGAGGTTAAGAAGTTATCCCGTGAAAACCTCACCCAGGCGGAACTACTTTCGTTTTTATGCATCAGAAATCCGATAAAAATAATTAACGACTTTAAGGCTGAATAAAAAATTAACGGCTAATGGCAAATATATTTCTTATAATGGCAAAAAGTGCTACATGTCTGAGGTCTTCAAATCTGTATTAATATTCATCATGGGAGGTGAGGTTAAGAAGTTATCCCATGAAAACCTCATCCAGCCGGAACTACTTTCGTGTTTATGCATCAGAAATCCTATCAAAATAATTAACGACTTTAAGGCTTAATTAAAAATTAACGGCTAATGGCAAATATATTTCTTCTAATGGCAAAAAGTGCTACATGTCAGAGCTCTTTAAATCTGTAATTATATTCATCATGGGGGTGAGGTTAAGAAGTTATCCCGTGAAAACCTCACCCAGGCTGAACTACTTTCGTGTTTATGCATCAGAAATCCGAAAAAAAAATTATCCACTTTAAGGCTGAATAAAAAATTAACGGCTAATGGCAATTATATTTCTTCTAATGGCAAAAAGTGCTACGTGTCAGAGCTCTTCAAATCTGTATTAATATTTATCATGTTGGGTGAGGTTTAGAAGTTATCCCGTGAAAACCTCACCCAGCAGGAACTACTTTGGTGTTTATGCATCAGAAATGCTTTATAAATAATTAACGACTTTAAGGTTTAATAAAATATTAACGGCTAATGGCAAAAATCAGAAATCCTATAAAAATAATTAACGACTTTAAGGCTTAATAAAAAATTAACGGTAATGGCAAAAATACTTCTTCTAATGGCAAAAAGTGCTACATGTCAGAGCTCTTCAAATCTGTATTAATATTTATCATGGGGGGTGAGGTTAAGATGTTATCCCGTGAAAACCTCACCCAGCCGGAACTATTTTCGTTTTTCTGCATCAGAAATCCTATAAAAATAATTAACGACTTTGAGGCTGAATAAAAAATTAACGGCTAATGGCAAATATATTTCTTATAATGGCAAAAAGTGCTACATGTCAGAGCTCTTCAAATCTGTATTAATATTTATCATGGGAGGTGAGGTTAAGAAGTTATCCCATGAAAACCTCACCCAGCCGGAACTACTTTCGTGTTTATGCATCAGAAATCCTATCAAAATAATTAACGACTTTAAGGCTTAATTAAAAATTAACGGCTAATGGCAAAAATATTTCTTCTAATGGCAAAAAGTGCTACATGTCAGAGCTCTTTAAATCTGTATTAATATTCATCATGGGGGTGAGGTTAAGAAGTTATCCCGTGAAAACCTCACCCAGGCGGAACTACTTTCGTGTTTATGCATCAGAAATCCGAAAAAAAAAATTAACAACTTTAAGGCTGAATAAAAAATTAACGGCTAATGGCAAAAATCAGAAATCCTATAAAAATAATTAACGACTTTAAGGCTTATTAAAAAATTAACGACTAATGGCAAAATATTTCTCTAATGGCAAAAAGTGCTACATGTCAGAGCTCTTCAAATCTGTATTAATATTTATCATGGGGGGTGAGGTTAAGAAGTTATCCCGTGAAAAACTCACCCAGCCGGAACTACTTTCGTCTTTATACATCAGAAATCCGATAAAAATAATTAACGACTTTAAGGCTGAATAAAAAATTAACGGCTAATGGCAAAAATCAGAAATCCTATAAAAATAATTAACGACTTTAAGGCTTAATAAAAAATTAACGACTAATGGCAAAATATTTCTTCTAATGGCAAAAAGTGCTACATGTCAGAGCTCTTCAAATCTGTATTAATATTTATCATGGGGGTGAGGTTAAGAAGTTATCCCGTGAAAAACTCACCCAGCCGGAACTACTTTCGTGTTTATACATCAGAAATCCGATAAAAATAATTAACGACTTTAAGGCTTAAAAAAGAATTAACGGCTAATGGCAAAAATATTTCTTCTAATGGCAAAAAGTGTTACATGTCAGAGCTCTTCAAATCTCTATTAATATTGATCATGGGGGTGAGGTTAAGAAGTTATCCCGTGAAAACCTCACCCAGCCGGAACTACTTTCGAGTTTATGCATCAGAAATCCTATAAAAAAAATTAACGACTTTAAAGCTGAATACAAAATTAACGGCTAATGGCAAATATATTTCTTATAATGGCAAAAAGTGCTACGTGTCAGAGCTCTTCAAATATGTATTAATATTTATCATGTTGGGTGAGGTTTAGATGTTATCCCGTGAAAACCTCACCCAGCAGGAACTACTTTCGTGTTTGTGCATCAGAAATGCTTTAAAAATAATTAACGACTTTAAGGCTTAATAAAAAATTAACGATTAATGGCAAAAATACTTCTTCTAATGGCAAAAAGTGCTACATGTCAGAGCTCTTCAAATCTGTATTAATATTTATCATGGGGGGTGAGGTTAAGAAGTTATCCCGTGAAAACCTCACCCAGCCGGAACTACTTTCGTTTTTATGCATCAGAAATCCTATCAAAATAATTAACGACTTTAAGGCTGAATAAAAAATTAACGGCTAATGGCAAATATATTTCTTATAATGGCAAAAAGTGCTACATGTCAGAGGTCTTCAAATCTGTATTAATATTCATCATGGGAGGTGAGGTTAAGAAGTTATCCCATGAAAACCTCACCCAGCCGGAACTACTTTCGTGTTTATGCATCAGAAATCCTATCAAAATAATTAACGACTTTAAGGCTGAATTAAAAATTAACGGCTAATGGCAAAAATATTTCTTTTAATGGCAAAAAGTGCTACATGTCAGAGCTCTTTAAATCTGTAATTATATTCATCATGGGGGTGAGGTTAAGAAGTTATCCCGTGAAAACCTCACCCAGGCTGAACTACTTTCGTGTTTATGCATCAGAAATCCGAAAAAAAAATTATCCACTTTAAGGCTGAATAAAAAATTAACGGCTAATGGCAATTATATTTCTTCTAATGGCAAAAAGTGCTACGTGTCAGAGCTCTTCAAATCTGTATTAATATTTATCATGTTGAGTGAGGTTTAGAAGTTATCCCGTGAAAACCTCACCCAGCAGGAACTACTTTGGTGTTTATGCATCAGAAATGCTTTATAAATAATTAACGACTTTAAGGTTTAATAAAATATTAACGGCTAATGGCAAAAATCAGAAATCCTATAAAAATAATTAACGACTTTAAGGCTTAATAAAAAATTAACGGTAATGGCAAAAATACTTCTTCTAATGGCAAAAAGTGCTACATGTCAGAGCTCTTCAAATCTGTATTAATATTTATCATGGGGGGTGAGGTTAAGATGTTATCCCGTGAAAACCTCACCCAGCCGGAACTATTTTCGTTTTTCTGCATCAGAAATCCTATAAAAATAATTAATGACTTTAAGGCTGAATAAAAAATTAACGGCTAATGGCAAATATATTTCTTATAATGGCAAAAAGTGCTACATGTCAGAGCTCTTCAAATCTGTATTAATATTTCTCATGGGAGGTGAGGTTAAGAAGTTATCCCATGAAAACCTCACCCAGCCGGAACTACTTTCGTGTTTATGCATCAGAAATCCTATCAAAATAATTAACGACTTTAAGGCTTAATTAAAAATTAACGGCTAATGGCAAAAATATTTCTTCTAATGGCAAAAAGTGCTACATGTCAGAGCTCTTTAAATCTGTATTAATATTCATCATGGGGGTGAGGTTAAGAAGTTATCCCGTGAAAACCTCACCCAGGCGGAACTACTTTCGTGTTTATGCATCAGAAATCCGAAAAAAAAATTAACAACTTTAAGGCTGAATAAAAAACTAACGGCTAATGGCAAAAATCAGAAATCCTCTAAAAATAATTAACGACTTTAAGGCTTATTAAAAAATTAACGACTAATGGCAAAATATTTCTCTAATGGCAAAAAGTGCTACATGTCAGAGCTCTTCAAATCTGTATTAATATTTATCATGGGGGGTGAGGTTAAGAAGTTATCCCGTGAAAAACTCACCCAGCCGGAACTACTTTCGTCTTTATACATCAGAAATCCGATAAAAATAATTAACGACTTTAAGGCTGAATAAAAAATTAACGGCTAATGGCAAATATATTTCTTATAATGGCAAAAAGTGCTACGTGTCAGAGCTCTTCAAATATGTATTAATATTTTTCATGTTGGGTGAGGTTTAGAAGTTATCCCGTGAAAACCTCACCCAGCAGGAACTACTTTCGTGTTTGTGCATCAGAAATGCTTTAAAAATAATTAACGACTTTAAGGCTTAATAAAAAATTAACGGCTAATGGCAAAAATCGAAATCCTATAAAAATAATTAACGACTTTAAGGCTTAATAAAAAATTAACGGCTAATGGCAAAAATACTTCTTCTAATGGCAAAAAGTGCTACATGTCAGAGCTCTTCAAATCTGTATTAATATTTATCATGGGGGGTGAGGTTAAGAAGTTATCCCGTGAAAACCTCACCCAGCCGGAACTACTTTCGTTTTTATGCATCAGAAATCCTATCAAAATAATTAACGACTTTAAGGCTGAATAAAAAATTAACGGCTAATGGCAAAAATCAGAAATCCTATAAAAATAATTAACGACTTTAAGGCTTAATAAAAAATTAACGACTAATGGCAAAATATTTCTTCTAATGGCAAAAAGTGCTACATGTCAGAGCTCTTCAAATCTGTATTAATATTTATCATGGGGGTGAGGTTAAGAAGTTATCCCATGAAAAACTCACCCAGCCGGAACTACTTTCGTGTTCATACATCAGAAATCCGATAAAAATAATTAACGACTTTAAGGCTTAAAAAAGAATTAACGGCTAATGGCAAAAATATTTCTTCTAATGGCAAAAAGTGTTACATGTCAGAGCTCTTCAAATCTCTATTAATATTGATCATGGGGGTGAGGTTAAGAAGTTATCCCGTGAAAACCTCACCCAGCCGGAACTACTTTCGAGTTTATGCATCAGAAATCCTATAAAAAAAATTAACGACTTTAAAGCTGAATAAAAAATTAACGGCTAATGGCAAATATATTTCTTATAATGGCAAAAAGTGCTACGTGTCAGAGCTCTTCAAATATGTATTAATATTTATCATGTTGGGTGAGGTTTAGATGTTATCCCGTGAAAACCTCACCCAGCAGGAACTACTTTCGTGTTTGTGCATCAGAAATGCTTTAAAAATAATTAACGACTTTAAGGCTTAATAAAAAATTAACGACTAATGGCAAAAATACTTCTTCTAATGGCAAAAAGTGCTACATGTCAGAGCTCTTCAAATCTGTATTAATATTTATCATGGGGGGTGAGGTTAAGAAGTTATCCCGTGAAAACCTCACCCAGCCGGAACTACTTTCGTTTTTATGCATCAGAAATCCTATCAAAATAATTAACGACTTTAAGGCTGAATAAAAAATTAACGGCTAATGGCAAATATATTTCTTATAATGGCAAAAAGTGCTACATGTCAGAGGTCTTCAAATCTGTATTAATATTCATCATGGGAGGTGAGGTTAAGAAGTTATCCCATGAAAACCTCACCCAGCCGGAACTACTTTCGTGTTTATGCATCAGAAATCCTATCAAAATAATTAACGACTTTAAGGCTTAATTAAAAATTAACGGCTAATGGCAAAAATATTTCTTTTAATGGCAAAAAGTGCTACATGTCAGAGCTCTTTAAATCTGTATTAATATTCATCATGGGGGTGAGGTTAAGAAGTTATCCCGTGAAAACCTCACCCAGGCGGAACTACTTTCGTTTTTATGCATCAGAAATCCTATCAAAATAATTAACGACTTTAAGGCTGAATAAAAAAATAACGGCTAATGGCAAATAAATTTCTTATAATGGCAAAAAGTGCTACATGTCAGAGGTCTTCAAATCTGTATTAATATTCATCATGGGAGGTGAGGTTAAGAAGTTATCCCATGAAAACCTCACCCAGCCGGAACTACTTTCGTGTTTATGCATCAGAAATCCTATCAAAATAATTAACGACTTTAAGGCTTAATTAAAAATTAACGGCTAATGGCAAATATATTTCTTATAATGGCAAAAAGTGCTACATGTCAGAGCTCTTTAAATCTGTAATTATATTCATCATGGGGGTGAGGTTAAGAAGTTATCCCGTGAAAACCTCACCCAGGCTGAACTACTTTCGTGTTTATGCATCAGAAATCCGAAAAAAAAAATATCCACTTTAAGGCTGAATAAAAAATTAACGGCTAATGGCAATTATATTTCTTCTAATGGCAAAAAGTGCTACGTGTCAGAGCTCTTCAAATCTGTATTAATATTTATCATGTTGGGTGAGATTTAGAAGTTATCCCGTGAAAACCTCACCCAGCAGGAACTACTTTGGTGTTTATGCATCAGAAATGCTTTATAAATAATTAACGACTTTAAGGTTTAATAAAATATTAACCGCTAATGGCAAAAATCAAAAATCCTATCAAAATAATTAACGACTTTAAGGCTTAATAAAAAATTAACGGCTAATGGCAAAAATATTTCTTCTAATGGCAAAAAGTGCTACATGTCAGAGCTCTTCAAATCTCTATTAATATTGATCATGGGGGTGAGGTTAAGAAGTTATCCCATGAAAACCTCACCCAGCCGGAACTACTTTCGAGTTTATGCATCAGAAATCCTATAAAAAAAATTAACGACTTTAAGGCTGAATAAAAAATTAACGGCCAATGGCAAATATATTTCTTCAAATGGCAAAAAGTGCTACGTGTCAGAGCTCTTCAAATATGTATTAATATTTATCATGTTGGGTGAGGTTTAGAAGTTATTCCGTGAAAACCTCACCCAGCAGGAACTACTTTAGTGTTTGTGCATCAGAAATGCTTTAAAAATAATTAACGACTTTAAGGCTTAATAAAAAATTAACGGCTAATGGCAAAAATCAGATATCCTATAAAAATAATTAACGACTTTAAGGCTTAATAAAAAATTAACGCTAATGGCAAAAATACTTCTAATGGCAAAAAGTGCTACATGTCAGAGCTCTTCAAATCTGTATTAATATTTATCATGGGGGGTGAGGTTAAGATGTTATCCCGTGAAAACCTCACCCAGCCGGAACTATTTTCGTTTTTATGCATCAGAAATCCTATAAAAATAATTAACGATTTTAAGGCTGAATAAAATATTAACGGCTAATGGCAAATATATTTCTTATAATGGCAAAAAGTGCTACATGTCAGAGGTCTTCAAATCTGTATTAATATTTATCATGGGAGGTGAGGTTAAGAAGTTATCCCATGAAAACCTCACCCAGCCGGAACTACTTTCGTGTTTATGCATCAGAAATCCTATCAAAATAATTAACGACTTTAAGGCTTAATTAAAAATTAACGGCTAATGGCAAAAATATTTCTTCTAATGGCAAAAAGTGCTACATGTCAGAGCTCTTTAAATCTGTATTAATATTCATCATGGGGGTGAGGTTAAGAAGTTATCCCGTGAAAACCTCACCCAGGCGGAACTACTTTCGTGTTTATGCATCAGAAATCCGGAAAAAAAAATTAACGACTTTAAGGCTGAATAAAAAATTAACGGCTAATGGCAAAAATCAGAAATCCTATAAAAATAATTAACGACTTTAAGGCTTAATAAAAAATTAACGACTAATGGCAAAATATTTCTTCTAATGGCAAAAAGTGCTACATGTCAGAGCTCTTCAAATATGTAGTAATATTTATCATGGGGGGTGAGGTTAAGAAGTTATCCCGTGAAAAACTCACCCAGCCGGAACTACTTTCGTGTTTATACATCAGAAATCCGATAAAAATAAATAACGACTTTAAGGCTTAATAAAGAATTAACGGCTAATGGCAAAAATATTTCTTCTAATGGCAAAAAGTGTTACATGTCAGAGTTCTTCAAATCTCTATTAATATTGATCATGGGGGTGAGGTTAAGAAGTTATCCCGTGAAAACCTCACCCAGCCGGAACTACTTTCGAGTTTATGCATCAGAAATCCTATAAAAAAAATTAACGACTTTAAGGCTGAATAAAAAATTAACGGCTAATGGCAAATATATTTCTTATAATGGCAAAAAGTGCTACATGTCAGAGCTCTTCAAATCTGTATTAATATTTATCATGGGGGGTGAGGTTAAGAAGTTATCCCGTGAAAACCTCACCCAGCCGGAACTACTTTCGTTTTTATGCATCAGAAATCCTATAAAAAAAATTAACGACTTTAAGGCTGAATAAAAAATTAACGGCTAATGGCAAATATATTTCTTATAATGGCAAAAAGTGCTACATGTCAGAGCTCTTCAAATCTCTATTAATATTTATCATGATGGGTGAGGTTTAGAAGTTATCCGTGAAAACCTCACCCAGCAGGAACTACTTTCGTGTTTGTGCATCAGAAATGCTTTTAAAATAATTAACGACTTTAAGGCTTAATAAAAAATTAACGGCTAATGGCAAAAATCAGAAATCCTATAAAAATAATTAACGACTTTAAGGCTTAATAAAAAATTAACGGCTAATGGCAAAAATACTTCTTCTAATGGCAAAAAGTGCTACATGTCAGAGCTCTTCAAATCTGTATTAGTATTTATCATGGGGGGTGAGGTTAAGAAGTTATCCCGTGAAAACCTCACCCAGCCGGAACTACTTTCGTTTTTATGCATCAGAAATCCTATCCAAATAATTAACGACTTTAAGGCTGAATAAAAAATTAACGGCTAATGGCAAATATATTTCTTATAATGGCAAAAAGTGCTACATGTCAGAGCTCTTTAAATCTGTATTAATATTCATCATGGGAGGTGAGGTTAAGAAGTTATCCCATGAAAACCTCACCCAGCCGGAACTACTTTCGTGTTTATGCATCAGAAATCCTATCAAAATAATTAACGACTCTAAGGCTTAATTAAAAATTAACGGCTAATGGCAAAAAATATTTCTTCTAATGGCAAAAAGTGCTACATGTCAGAGCTCTTTAAATCTGTATTAATATTCATCATGGGGGTGAGGTTAAGAAGTTATCCCGTGAAAACCTCACCCAGGCGGAACTACTTTCGTTTTTATGCATCAGAAATCCTATAAAAATAATTAACGACTTTAAGGCTGAATAAAAATTTAACTGCTAATGGCAAATATATTTCTTATAATGGCAAAAAGTGCTACATGTCAGAGGTCTTCAAATCTGTATTAATATTCATCATGGGAGGTGAGGTTAAGAAGTTATCACATGAAAACCTCACCCAGCCGGAACTACTTTCGTGTTTATGCATCAGAAATCCTATCAAAATAATTAACGACTTTAAGGCTTAATTAAAAATTAACGGCTAATGGCAAAAATCAGAAATCCTATCAAAATAATTAACGACTTTAAGGCTTAATAAAAAATTAACGGCTAATGGTAAAAATACTTCTTCTAATGGCAAAAAGTGCTACATGTCAGAGCTCTTCAAATCTGTATTAATATTTATCATGGGGAGTGAGGTTAAGATGTTATCCCGTGAAAACCTCACCCAGCCGGAACTATTTTCGTTTTTATGCATCAGAAATCCTATAAAAATAATTAACGACTTTAAGGTTGAATAAAAAATTAACGGCTAATGGCAAAAATATTTCTTCTAATGGCAAAAAGTGCTACATGTCAGAGCTCTTTAAATCTGTATTAATATTCATCATGGGGGTGAGGTTAAGAATTTATCCCGTGAAAACCTCACCCAGGCGGAACTACTTTCGTGTTTATGCATCAGAAATCCTATCAAAATAATTAACGACTTTAAGGCTGAATAAAAAATTAACGGCTAATGGCAAAAATCAGAAATCCTATAAAAATAATTAACGACTTTAAGGCTTAATAAAAAATTAACGACTAATGGCAAAATATTTCTTCTAATGGCAAAAAGTGCTACATGTCAGAGCTCTTCAAATCTGTATTAATATTGATCATGGGGGGTGAGGTTAAGAAGTTATCCCGTGAAAACCTCACCCAGCCGGAACTACTTTCGTTTTTATGCATCAGAAATCCTATAAAAATAATTAACGACTTTAAGGCTGAATAAAAATTTAACTGCTAATGGCAAATATATTTCTTATAATGGCAAAAAGTGCTACATGTCAGAGCTCTTCAAATCTGTATTAATATTCATCATGGGAGGTGAGGTTAAGAAGTTATCACATGAAAACCTCACCCAGCCGGAACTACTTTCGTGTTTATGTATCAGAAATCCTATCGAAATAATTAACGACTTTAAGGCTTAATTAAAAATTAACGGCTAATGGCAAAAATATTTCTTCTAATGGCAAAAAGTGCTACATGTCAGAGCTCTTTAAATCTGTATTAATATTCATCATGGGAGGTGAGGTTAAGAAGTTATCCCATGAAAACCTCACCCAGCCGGAACTACTTTCGTGTTTATGCATCAGAAATCCTATCAAAATAATTAACGACTCTAAGGCTTAATTAAAAATTAACGGCTAATGGCAAAAAATATTTCTTCTAATGGCAAAAAGTGCTACATGTCAGAGCTCTTTAAATCTGTATTAATATTCATCATGGGGGTGAGGTTAAGAAGTTATCCCGTGAAAACCTCACCCAGGCGGAACTACTTTCGTTTTTATGCATCAGAAATCCTATAAAAATTATTAACGACTTTAAGGCTGAATAAAAATTTAACTGCTAATGGCAAATATATTTCTTATAATGGCAAAAAGTGCTACATGTCAGAGGTCTTCAAATCTGTATTAATATTCATCATGGGAGGTGAGGTTAAGAAGTTATCACATGAAAACCTCACCCAGCCGGAACTACTTTCGTGTTTATGCATCAGAAATCCTATCAAAATAATTAACGACTTTAAGGCTTAATTAAAAATTAACGGCTAATGGCAAAAATCAGAAATCCTATCAAAATAATTAACGACTTTAAGGCTTAATAAAAAATTAACGGCTAATGGTAAAAATACTTCTTCTAATGGCAAAAAGTGCTACATGTCAGAGCTCTTCAAATCTGTATTAATATTTATCATGGGGAGTGAGGTTAAGATGTTATCCCGTGAAAACCTCACCCAGCCGGAACTATTTTCGTTTTTATGCATCAGAAATCCTATAAAAATAATTAACGACTTTAAGGTTGAATAAAAAATTAACGGCTAATGGCAAAAATATTTCTTCTAATGGCAAAAAGTGCTACATGTCAGAGCTCTTTAAATCTGTATTAATATTCATCATGGGGGTGAGGTTAAGAAGTTATCCCGTGAAAACCTCACCCAGGCGGAACTACTTTCGTGTTTATGCATCAGAAATCCTATCAAAATAATTAACGACTTTAAGGCTGAATAAAAAATTAACGGCTAATGGCAAAAATCAGAAATCCTATAAAAATAATTAACGACTTTAAGGCTTAATAAAAAATTAACGACTAATGGCAAAATATTTCTTCTAATGGCAAAAAGTGCTACATGTCAGAGCTCTTCAAATCTGTATTAATATTGATCATGGGGGGTGAGGTTAAGAAGTTATCCCGTGAAAACCTCACCCAGCCGGAACTACTTTCGTTTTTATGCATCAGAAATCCTATAAAAATAATTAACGACTTTAAGGCTGAATAAAAATTTAACTGCTAATGGCAAATATATTTCTTATAATGGCAAAAAGTGCTACATGTCAGAGGTCTTCAAATCTGTATTAATATTCATCATGGGAGGTGAGGTTAAGAAGTTATCACATGAAAACCTCACCCAGCCGGAACTACTTTCGTGTTTATGTATCAGAAATCCTATCGAAATAATTAACGACTTTAAGGCTTAATTAAAAATTAACGGCTAATGGCAAAAATATTTCTTCTAATGGCAAAAAGTGCTACATGTCAGAGCTCTTTAAATCTGTATTAATATTCATCATGGGGGTGAGGTTAAGAAGTTATCCCGTGAAAACCTCACCCAGGCTGAACTACTTTCGTGTTTATGCATCAGAAATCCGAAAAAAAAATTAACCACTTTAAGGCTGAATAAAAAATTAACGGCTAATGGCAATTATATTTCTTCTAATGGCAAAAAGTGCTACGTGTCAGAGCTCTTCAAAACTGTATTAATATTAATCATGTTGGGTGAGGTTTAGAAGTTATCCCGTGAAAACCTCACCCAGCAGGAACTACTTTGGTGTTTATACATCAGAAATGCTTTATAAATAATTAACGACTTTAAGGCTTAATAAAATATTAACGGCTAATGGCAAAAATCAGAAATCCTATCAAAATAATTAACGACTTTAAGGCTTAATAAAAAATTAACGGCTAATGGCAAAAATATTTCTTCTAATGGCAAAAAGTGCTACATGTCAGAGCTCTTCAAATCTCTATTAATATTCATCATGGGGGTGAGGTTAAGAAGTTATCCCGTGAAAACCTCACCCAGCCGGAACTACTTTCGAGTTTATGCATCAGAAATCCTATAAAAACAATTAACGACTTTAAGGCTGAATAAAAAATTAACAGCTAATGGCAAATATATTTCTTCAAATGGCAAAAAGTGCTACGTGTCAGAGCTCTTCAAATATGTATTAATATTTCTCATGTTGGGTGAGGTTTAGAAGTTATCCCGTGAAAACCTCACCCAGCAGGAACTACTTTCGTGTTTATGCATCAGAAATGCTTTAAAAATAATTAACGACTTTAAGGCTTAATAAAAAATTAACCGCTAATGGCAAAAATCAGATATCCTATAAAAATAATTAACGACTTTAAGGCTTAATAAAAAATTAACGGCTAATGGCAAAAATATTTCTTCTAATGGCAAAAAGTGCTACATGTCAGAGGTCTTCAAATCTGTATTAATATTTATCATGGGGGTGAGGTTAAAAAGTTATCCCGTGAAAACCTCACCCAGCCGGAACTACTTTCGTGTTTATCAATCAGAAATCCGATAAAAATAATTAACGACTTGAAGGCTTAATAAAAAATTAACGGCTAATGGCAAAAATATTTCTTCTAATGGCAAAAAGTGCTACATGTCAGAGCTCTTCAAATCTCTATTAATATTCATCATGGGGGTGAGGTTAAGAAGTTATCCCGTGAAAACCTCACCCAGCCGGAACTACTTTCGAGTTTATGCATCAGAAATCCTATAAAAACAATTAACGACTTTAAGGCTGAATAAAAAATTAACAGCTAATGGCAAATATATTTCTTCAAATGGCAAAAAGTGCTACGTGTCAGAGCTCTTCAAATATGTATTAATATTTCTCATGTTGGGTGAGGTTTAGAAGTTATCCCGTGAAAACCTCACCCAGCAGGAACTACTTTCGTGTTTATGCATCAGAAATCCTATCAAAATAATTAACGACTTTAAGGCTGAATAAAAAATTAACGGCTAATGGCAAAAATCAGAAATCCTATAAAAATAATTAACGACTTTAAGGCTTAATAAAAAATTAACGACTAATGGCAAAATATTTCTTCTAATGGCAAAAAGTGCTACATGTCAGAGCTCTTCAAATCTGTATTAATATTGATCATGGGGGTAAGGTTAAGAAGTTATCCCGTGAAAACCTCACCCAGCCGGAACTACTTTCGTGTTTATGCATCAGAAATCCTATAAAAATAATTAACGACTTGAAGGCTTAATAAAAAATTAACGGCTAATGGCAAAAATCAGAAATCCTATAAAGATAATTAACGACTTTAAGGCTTAATAAAAAATTAACGGTTATTGGCAAAAATATTTCTTCTAATGGCAAAAAGTGTTACATGTCAGAGCTCTTCAAATCTGTATTAATATTTATCATGGGGGGGGGGGGGTGAGGTTAGGAAGTTTTCCCGTGAAAACCTCACCCAGCCGGAACTACTTTCGTGTTTATGCATCAGAAATCCTATAAAAATAATTAACGAATTTATGGCTTAATAAAAAATTAACGGCTCATGGCAACAATATTTCTTCTAATGGCAAAAAGTGCTACATGTCAGAGCTTTTCAAATCTCTATTAATATTTATCATGGGGGTGAGGTTAAGAAGTTATCCCGTGAAAACCTCACCTAGCCGGAACTACTTTCGTGTTTATGCATCAGAAATCCGATAAAAATAATTAACGACTTGAAAGCTTAATAAAAAATTAACGGCTAATGGCAAAAATATTTCTCCTAATGGCAAAAAGTGCTACACGTCAGAGCTCTTCAAATCTGTATTAATATTTATCATGGGGGTGAGGTTAAGAAGTTATCCCGTGAAAACCTCACCCAGCCGGAATTACTTTCGAGTTTATGCATCAGAAATCCTATAAAAAAATTAACTACTTTAAGGCTGAATAAAAAATTAACGGCTAATGGCAAATATATTTCTTCAAATGGCAAAAAGTGCTACGTGTCAGAGCTCTTCAAATCTGTATTAATATTTATCATGGGGGGGGGGTGAGGTTTAGAAGTTATCCCGTGAAAACCTCACCCAGCAGGAACTACTTTCGTGTTTATGCATCAGAAATGCTTTAAAAATAATTAACGACTTTAAGGCTTAATAAAAAATTAACCGCTAATGGCAAAAATCAGAAATCCTATAAAAATAATTAACGACTTTAAGGCTTAATAAAAAATTAACGGCTAATGGCAAAAATATTTCTTTTAATGGCAAAAAGTGCTACATGTCAGAGGTCTTCAAATCTGTATTAATATTTATCATGGGGGTGAGGTTAAGAAGTTATCCCGTGAAAACCTCACCCAGCCAGAACTACTTTCGTGTTTATCAATCAGAAATCCGATAAAAATAATTAACGACTTGAAGGCTTAATAAAAAATTAACGGCTAATGGCAAAAATATTTCTTCTAATGGCAAAAAGTGCTACATGTCAGAGCTCTTCAAATCTGTATTAATATTTATCATGGGGGGGTGAGGTTAAGAAGTTATCCCGTGAAAACCTCACCCAGCCGGAACTACTTTCGTGTTTATGCATCAGAAATCCTATCAAAATAATTAACAACTTTAAGGCTTAATAAAAAATTAACGGCTAATGGCAAAAATCAGAAATCCTATCAAAATAATTAACGACTTTAAGGCTTAATAAAAAATTAACGGCTAATAGCAAAAATACTTCTTCTAATGGCAAAAAGTGCTACATGTCAGAGCTCTTCAAATCTGTATTAATATTTATCATGGGGAGTGAGGTTAAGATGTTATCCCGTGAAAACCTCACCCAGCCGGAACTATTTTCGTTTTTATGCATCAGAAATCCTATAAAAATAATTAACGACTTTAAGGTTGAATAAAAAATTAACGGCTAATGGCAAAAATATTTCTTCTAATGGCAAAAAGTGCTACATGTCAGAGCTCTTTAAATCTGTATTAATATTCATCATGGGGGTGAGGTTAAGAAGTTATCCCGTGAAAACCTCACCCAGCAGGAACTACTTTCGTGTTTATGCATCAGAAATCCTATCAAAATAATTAACGACTTTAAGGCTGAATAAAAAATTAACGGCTAATGGCAAAAATCAGAAATCCTATAAAAATAATTAACGACTTTAAGGCTTAATAAAAAATTAACGACTAATGGCAAAATATTTCTTCTAATGGCAAAAAGTGCTACATGTCAGAGCTCTTCAAATCTGTATTAATATTTATCATGGGGGGGGGGTGAGGTTAGGAAGTTTTCCCGTGAAAACCTCACCCAGCCGGAACTACTTTCGTGTTTATGCATCAGAAATCCTATAAAAATAATTAACGAATTTATGGCTTAATAAAAAATTAACGGCTCATGGCAACAATATTTCTTATAATGGCAAAAAGTGCTACATGTCAGAGCTTTTCAAATCTCTATTAATATTTATCATGGGGGTGAGGTTAAGAAGTTATCCCGTGAAAACCTCACCTAGCCGGAACTACTTTCGTGTTTATGCATCAGAAATCCGATAAAAATAATTAACGACTTGAAAGCTTAATAAAAAATTAACGGCTAATGGCAAAAATATTTCTCCTAATGGCAAAAAGTGCTACACGTCAGAGCTCTTCAAATCTGTATTAATATTTATCATGGGGGTGAGGTTAAGAAGTTATCCCGTGAAAACCTCACCCAGCCGGAATTACTTTCGAGTTTATGCATCAGAAATCCTATAAAAAAATTAACGACTTTAAGGCTGAATAAAAAATTAACGGCTAATGGCAAATATATTTCTTCAAATGGCAAAAAGTGCTACGTGTCAGAGCTTTTCAAATCTGTATTAATATTTATCATGGGGGGGGGGGTGAGGTTTAGAAGTTATCCCGTGAAAACCTCACCCAGCAGGAACTACTTTCGTGTTTATGCATCAGAAATGCTTTAAAAATAATTAACGACTTTAAGGCTTAATAAAAAATTAACCGCTAATGGCAAAAATCAGAAATCCTATAAAAATAATTAACGACTTTAAGGCTTAATAAAAAATTAACGGCTAATGGCAAAAATATTTCTTTTAATGGCAAAAAGTGCTACATGTCAGAGGTCTTCAAATCTGTATTAATATTTATCATGGGGGTGAGGTTAAGAAGTTATCCCGTGAAAACCTCACCCAGCCGGAACTACTTTCGTGTTTATCAATCAGAAATCCGATAAAAATAATTAACGACTTGAAGGCTTAATAAAAAATTAACGGCTAATGGCAAAAATATTTCTTCTAATGGCAAAAAGTGCTACATGTCAGAGCTCTTCAAATCTGTATTAATATTTATCATGGGGGGGTGAGGTTAAGAAGTTATCCCGTGAAAACCTCACCCAGCCGGAACTACTTTCGTGTTTATGCATCAGAAATCCTATCAAAATAATTAACAACTTTAAGGCTTAATAAAAAAATAACGGCTAATGGCAACAATATTTCTTCTAATGGCAAAAAGTGCTACATGTCAGAGCTCTTCAAATCTGTATTAATATTGATCATGGGGTTAAGGTTAAGTAGTTATCCCGTGAAAACCACACCAAGGCTTTCGTGTTTATGTAAAAGAAATCCTATAAAAATAATTAACGACTTTAAGGCTTAATAAAAAATTAACGGCTAATGGCAAAAATCAGAAATCCTATCAAAATAATTAACAAATTTAAGGCTTAATAAAAAATTAACGGCTAATGGCAAAAATATTTCTTCTAATGGCAAAAAGTGCTACATGTCAGAGCTCTTCAAATCTGTATTAATATTTATCATGGGGGTGAGGTTAAGAAGTTATCCCGTGAATACCTCACCCAGCCGGAACTACTTTCGTGTTTATGCATCAGAAATCCGATAAAAATAATTAACGACTTGAAGGCTTAATAAAAAATTAACGGCTAATGGCAAAAATATTTCTTCTAATGGCAAAAAGTTCAACATGTCAGAGCTCTTCAAATCTGTATTAATATTTATCAGGGGGGGGGGTGAGGTTAAGAAGTTATCCCGTGAAAACCTCACCCAGCCGGAACTACTTTCGTTTTTATGCATCAGAAATCCTATCAAAATAATTAACGACTTTAAGGCTTAATAAAAAATTAACGGCTAATGGCAACAATATTTCTTCTAATGGCAAAAAGTGCTACATGTCAGAGCTCTTCAAATCTGTATTAATATTGATCATGGGGGTAAGGTTAAGTAGTTATCCCGTGAAAACCACACCAAGGCTTTCGTGTTTATGTATCAGAATTCATATAAAAATAATTAACGACTTTAAGGCTTAATAAAAAATTAACGGCTAATGGCAAAAATCAGAAATCCTATAAAATAAATAACGACTTTAAGGCTTCATAAAAAATTAACGACTAATGGCAAAAATATTTCTTCTAATGGCAAAAAGTACTACATGTCAGAGCTCTTCAAATCTGTATTAATATTTATCATGGGGATGAGGTTAAGAAGTTATCCCGTGAAAACCTCACCCAGCCGGAATTACTTTCGTGCTTATGCATCAGAAATCCTATCAAAATAATTAACGACTTTAAGGCTGAATAAAAAATTAACGGCTAATGGCAAATATATTTCTTCTAATGGCAAAAAGTGCTACATGTCAGAGCTCTTCAAATCTGTATTAATATTGATCATGGGGGTAAGGTTAAGAAGTTATCAAGTGAAAACCTCACCCAGCCGGAACTATTTCGTGTTTATGCATCAGAAATCCTATAAAAATAATTAACGACTTGAAGGCTTAATAAAAAATTAACGGTTATTGGCAAAAATATTTCTTCTAATGGCAAAAAGTGCTACATGTCAGAGCTCTTCAAATCTGTATTAATATTTATCATGGGGGGGGGGGGTGAGGTTAGGAAGTTTTCCCGTGAAAACCTCACCCAGCCGGAATTACTTTCGTGCTTATGCATCAGAAATACTATCAAAATAATTAACGACTTTAAGGCTGAATAAAAAATTAACGGCTAATGGCAACAATATTTCTTCTAATGGCAAAAAGTGCTACATGTCAGAGCTCTTCAAATCTGTATTAATATTGATCATGGGGGTAAGGTTAAGAAGTTATCAAGTGAAAACCTCACCCAGCCGGAACTATTTCGTGTTTATGCATCAGAAATCCTATAAAAATAATTAACGACTTGAAGGCTTAATAAAAAATTAACGGTTATTGGCAAAAATATTTCTTCTAATGGCAAGAAGTGCTACATGTCAGAGCTCTTCAAATCTGTATTAATATTTATCATGGGGGGGGGTGAGGTTAGGAAGTTTTCCCGTGAAAACCTCACCCAGCCGGAACTACTTTCGTGTTTATGCATCAGAAATCCTATAAAAATAATTAACGAATTTATGGCTTAATAAAAAATTAACGGCTCATGGCAACAATATTTCTTCTAATGGCAAAAAGTGCTACATGTCAGAGCTTTTCAAATCTGTATTAATATTGATCATGGGGGTGAGGTTAAGAAGTTATCCCGTGAAAACCTCACCCAGCCGGAACTATTTTCGTGTTTATGCATCAGAAAACCGATAAAAATAATTAACGACTTTAAGGCTTAATAAAAAATTAACGGCTAATGGCAAAAATATTTCTTCTAATGGCAAAAAGTGCTACATGTCAGAGCTCTTCAAACCTGTATTAATATTTATCATGGGTGGTGAGGTTAAGAAGTTATCCCGTGAAAACCCCACCCAGCCAGAACTACTTTCGTGTTTATGCATCAGAAATCCTATAAAAATAATTAACGACTTTAAGGCTTAATAAAAAATTAACGGCTAATGGCAAAAATATTTCTTTTAATGGCAAAAAGTGTTACATGTCAGAGGTCTTCAAATCTGTATTAATATTTATCATGGGTGTAGAAGTTAAGAAGTTATCCCGTGAAAACCCCACCCAGCCGGAACTACTTTCGTGTTTATGCATCAGAAATCCTATAGAAATAATTAACGACTTTAAGGCTTAATAAAAAATTAACGGCTAATGGCAAATATATTTCTTCAAATGGCAAAAAGTGCTACGTGTCAGAGCTCTTCAAATCTGTATTAATATTTATCATGGGGGGTGAGGTTTAGAAGTTATCCCGTGAAAACCTCACCCAGCAGGAACTACTTTCGTGTTTATGCATCAGAAATGCTTTAAAAATAATTAACGACTTTAAGGCTTAATAAAAAATTAACCGCTAATGGCAAAAATCAGAAATCCTATAAAAATAGTTAACGACTTTAAGGCTTAATAAGAAATTAACGGCTAATGGCAAAAATCAGAAATCCTATCAAATAATTAACGACTTTAAGGCTTAATGAAAAATTAAAGGCTAATGGCAAAAATCAGAAATCCTATAAAAATAATTAACGACTTTAAAGCTTAATAAGAAATTAACGTCTAATGGCAAAAATCAGAAATCCTATAAAATAATTAACGACTTTAAGGCTTAATAAAAAATTAACGACTAATGGCAAAAATATTTCTTCTAATGGCAAAAAGTGCTACATGTCAGAGCTCTTCAAATCTGTATTAATATTTATCATGGGGGTGAGGTTAAGTAGTTATCCCGTGAAAACCACATCAAGGCTTTCGTGTTTATGTATCAGAAATCATATAAAAATAATTAACGAATTTAAGGCTTAATAAAAAATTAACGGCTAATGGCAAAAATCAGAAATCCTATTAAAATAAATAACGACTTTAAGGCTTCATAACAAATTAACGACTAATGGCAAAAATATTTCTTCTAATGGCAAAAAGTGCTACATGTCAGAGCTCTTCAAATCTGTATTAATATTGATCATGGGGGTGAGGTTAAGAAGTTATCCCGTGAAAACCTCACCCAGCCGGAACTACTTTCGTGTTTATGCATCAGAAATCCGATAAAAATAATTAACGACTTGAAAGCTTAATAAAAAATTAACGGCTAATGGCAAAAATATTTCTCCTAATGGCAAAAAGTGCTACACGTCAGAGCTCTTCAAATCTGTATTAATATTTATCATGGGGGTGAGGTTAAGAAGTTATCCCGTGAAAACCTCACCCAGCCGGAATTACTTTCCTGCTTATGAATCAGAAATCCTATAAAAATAATTAACGACTTTAAGGCTGAATAAAAAATTAACGGCTCATTGCAACAATATTTCTTCTAATGGCAAAAAGTGCTACATGTCAGAGCTTTTCAAATCTGTATTAATATTGATCATGGGGGTGAGGTTAAGAAGTTATCCCGTGAAAACCTCACCCAGCCGGAACTATTTTCGTGTTTATGCATCAGAAATCCGATAAAAATAATTAACGACTTTAAGGCTGAATAAAAAATTAACGGCTAATGGCAAAAATATTTCTTCTAATGGCAAAAAGTGCTACATGTCAGAGCTCTTCAAATCTGTATTAATATTTATCATGGGGGGTGAGGTTAAGAAGTTTTCCCGTGAAAACCCCACCCAGCCGGAACTACTTTCGTGTTTATGCATCAGAAATCCTATAAAAATAATTAACGACTTTAAGGCTTAATAAAAAATTAACGGCTAATGGCAAAAATATTTCTTCTAATGGCAAAAAGTGTTACATGTCAGAGGTCTTCAAATCTGTATTAATATTTATCATGGGTGTAGAAGTTAAGAAGTTATCCCGTGAAAACCCCACCCAGCCGGAACTACTTTCGTGTTTATGCATCAGAAATCCTATAGAAATAATTAACGACTTTAAGGCTTAATAAAAAATTAACGGCTAATGGCAACAATATTTTTTCTAATGGCAAAAAGTGCTACATGTCAGAGCTCTTCAAATCTGTATTAATATTTATCATGGGGGGTGAGGTTAAGAAGTTATCCCGTGAAAACCTCACCCAGCCGGAACTACTTTCCAGTTTATGCATCAGAAATCCTATAAAAAAATTAACGACTTTAAGGCTGAATAAAAAATTAACGGCTAATGGCAAATATATTTCTTCAAATGGCAAAAAGTTCTACGTGTCAGAGCTCTTCAAATATGTATTAATATTTATCATGGGGGGTGAGGTTTAGAAGTTATCCCGTGAAAACCTCACCCAGCAGGAACTACTTTCGTGTTTGTGCATCAGAAATGCTTTAAAAATAATTAACGACTTTAAGGCTTAATAAAAAATTAACGGCTAATGGCAAAAATCAGAAATCCTATAAAAATAAATAACAACTTTAAGGCTTAATAAAAAATTAACGACTAATGGCAAAAATATTTCTTCTAATGGCAAAAAGTGTTACATGTCAGAGCTCTTCAAATCTGTATTAATATTGATCATGGGGGTGAGGTTAAGAAGTTATCCCGTGAAAACCTCACCCAGCCGGAACTACTTTCGTGTTTATGCATCAGAAATCCTATCAAAATAATTAACGACTTTAAGGCTTAATAAAAAATTAACGGCTAATGACAAATATATTTCTTCAAATGGCAAAAAGTGCTACGTGTCAGAGCTCTTCAAATCTGTATTAATATTTATCATAGGGGGTGAGGTTTAGAAGTTATCCCGTGAAAACTTCACCCAGCCGGAACTACTTTCGTGTTTATGCATCAGAAATGCTTTAAAAATAATTAACGACTTGAAGGCTTAATAAAAAATTAACGGCTAATGGCAAAAACCAGAAATCCTATAAAAAAAATTAACGACTTTAAGGCTTAAAAAAAATTAACGGCTAATGGCAAAAATATTTCTTCTAATGGCAAAAAGTGCTACATGTCAGAGCTCTTCAAATCTGTATTAATATTTATCATGGGGGGTGAGGTTAAGTAGTTATCCCGTGAAAACCACACCAAGGCTTTCATGTTTATGTATCAGAAATCCTATAAAAATAAATAACGAATTTAAGGCTTAATAAAAAATTAACGGCTAATGGCAAAAATCAGAAATCCTATAAAAATAAATAACAACTTTAAGGCTTAATAAAAAATTAACGACTAATGGCAAAAATATTTCTTCTAATGGCAAAAAGTGTTACATGTCAGAGCTCTTCAAATCTGTATTCATATTGATCATGGGGGTGAGGTTAAGAAGTTATCCCGTGAAAACCCCACCCAGCCGGAACTACTTTCGTGTTTATGCATCAGAAATCCGATAAAAATAATTAACGATTTGAAGGCTTAATAAAAAATTAACGGCTAATGGCAAAAATATTTCTTCTAATGGCAAAAAGTGTTACATGTCAGAGCTCTTCAAATCTGTATTAATATTGATCATGGGGGTGAGGTTAAGAAGTTATCCCGTGAAAACCTCACCCAGCCGGAACTACTTTCGTGTTTATGCATCAGAAATGCTTTAAAAATAATTAACGACTTTAAGGCTTAATAAAAAATTAACGGCTAATGGCAACAATATTTCTTCTAATGGCAAAAAGTGCTACATGTCAGAGCTCTTCCAATCTGTATTAATATTTATCATGGGTGTAGAAGTTAAGAAGTTATCCCGTGAAAACCCCACCCAGCCGGAACTACTTTCGTGTTTATGCATCAGAAATCCTATAGAAATAATTGACGACTTTAAGGCTTAATAAAAAATTAACGGCTAATGGCAACAATATTTCTTCTAATGGCAAAAAGTGCTACATGTCAGAGCTCTTCAAATCTGTATTAATATTTATCATGGGGGGTGAGGTTAAGAAGTTATCCCGTGAAAACCTCACCCAGCCGGAACTACTTTCGAGTTTATGCATCAGAAATCCTATAAAAAAATTAACGACTTTAAGGCTGAATAAAAAATTAACGGCTAATGGCAAATATATTTCTTCAAATGGCAAAAAGTTCTACATGTTTGAGCTCTTCAAATATGTATTAATATTTATCATGTTTGGTGAGGTTTAGAAGTTATCCCGTGAAAACCTCACCCAGCAGGAACTACTTTCGTGTTTGTGCATCAGAAATGCTTTAAAAATAATTAACGACTTTAAGGCTTAATAAAAAATTAACGGCTAATGACAAAAATCAGATATCCTATAAAAATAAATAACAACTTTAAGGCTTAATAAAAAATTAACGACTAATGGCAAAAATATTTCTTCTAATGGCAAAAAGTGTTACATGTCAGAGCTCTTCAAATCTGTATTAATATTGATCATGGGGGTGAGGTTAAGAAGTTATCCCGTGAAAACCCCACCCAGCCGGAACTACTTTCGTGTTTATGCATCAGAAATCCGAAAAAAATAATTAACGATTTGAAGGCTTAATAAAAAATTAACGGCTAATGGCAAAAATATTTCTTCTAATGGCAAAAAGTGTTACATGTCAGAGCTCTTCAAATCTGTATTAATATTGATCATGGGGGTGAGGTTAAGAAGTTATCCCGTGAAAACCTCACCCAGCCGGAACTACTTTCGTGTTTATGCATCAGAAATCCTATCAAAATAATTAACGACTTGAAGGCTTAATAAAAAATTAACGGCTAATGGCAAATATATTTCTTCAAATGGCAAAAAGTGCTACGTGTCAGAGCTCTTCAAATCTGTATTAATATTTATCATGGGGGGTGAGGTTTAGAAGTTATCCCGTGAAAACCTCACCCAGCCGGAACTACTTTCGTGTTTATGCATCAGAAATGCTTTAAAAATAATTAACGACTTGAAGGCTTAATAAAAAATTAACGGCTAATGGCAAAAATCAGAAATCCTATAAAAATAATTAACGACTTTAAGGCTTAAAAAAAATTAACGGCTAATGGCAAAAATATTTCTTCTAATGGCAAAAAGTGCTACATGTCAGAGCTCTTCAAATCTGTATTAATATTTATCATGGGGGGTGAGGTTAAGTAGTTATCCCGTGAAAACCACACCAAGGCTTTCATGTTTATGTATCAGAAATCCTATAAAAATAAATAACGAATTTAAGGCTTAATAAAAAAATTAACGGCTAATGGCAAAAATCAGAAATCCTATCAAAATAAATAACAACTTTAAGGCTTAATAAAAAATTAACGACTAATGGCAAAAATATTTCTTCTAATGGCAAAAAGTGTTACATGTCAGAGCTCTTCAAATCTGTATTAATATTGATCATGGGGGTGAGGTTAAGAAGTTATCCCGTGAAAACCCCACCCAGCAGGAACTACTTTCGTGTTTATGCATCAGAAATCCGATAAAAATAATTAACGATTTGAAGGCTTAATAAAAAATTAACGGCTAATGGCAAAAATATTTCTTCTAATGGCAAAAAGTGTTACATGTTAGAGCTCTTCAAATCTGTATTAATATTGATCATGGGGGTGAGGTTAAGAAGTTATCCCGTGAAAACCTCACCCAGCCGGAACTACTTTCGTGTTTATGCATCAGAAATGCTTTAAAAATAATTAACGACTTTAAGGCTTAATAAAAAAATAACGGCTAATGGCAAAAATCAAAAATCCTATAAAAATAATAAACGACTTTAAGGCTTAATAAAAAATTAACGGCTAATGGCAAAAATATTTCTTCTAATGGCAAAAAGTGCTACATGTCAGAGCTCTTCAAATCTGTATTAATATTTATCATGGGGGGGGGGTGAGGTTAAGTAGTTATCCCGTGAAAACCTCACCCAGCCGGAACTACTTTCGTGTTTATGCATCAGAAATCCGATACAAATAATTAACGACTTGAAGGCTTAATAAAAAATTAACGGCTAATGGCAAAAATCAGAAATCCTATAAAAAGAATTAACGACTTTAAGGCTTAATAAAAAATTAACTGCTAATGGCAAAAATATTTCTTCTAATGGCAAAAAGTGCTACATGTCAGAGCTCTTCTAATCTGTATTAATATTTATCATGGGGGGGTGAGGTTAAGAAGTTATCCCGTGAAAACCTCACCCAGCCGGAACTACTTTCGTGTTTATGCATCAGAAATCCGATACAAATAATTAACGACTTGAAGGCTTAATAAAAAATTAACGGCTAATGGCAAAAATATTTCTTCTAATGGCAAAAAGTGCTACATGTCAGAGCTCTTCAAATCTGTATTAATATTTATCATGGGGGGTGAGGTTAAGTAGTTATCCCGTGAAAAACTCACCCAGCCGGAACTACTTTCGTGTTTATGCATCAGAAATCCGATACAAATAATTAACGACTTGAAGGCTTAATAAAAAATTAACGGCTAATGGCAAAAATCAGAAATCCTATAAAAATAATTAACGACTTTAAGGCTTAATAAAAAATTAACGGCTAATGGCAAAAATCAGAAATCCTATAAAAATAATTAACGACTTTAATGCTTAATAAAAAATTAACGGCTAATGGCAAAAATATTTCTTCTAATGGCAAAAAGTGCTACATGTCAGAGCTCTTCAAATCTGTATTAATATTTATCATGGGGGGGGGGGGTGAGGTTAAGTAGTTATCCCGTGAAAACCTCACCCAGCCGGAACTACTTTCGTGTTTATGCATCAGAAATCCGATACAAATAATTAACGACTTGAAGGCTTAATAAAAAATTAACGGCTAATGGCAAAAATCAGAAATCCTATAAAAATAATTAACGACTTTAAGGCTTAATAAAAAAATAACGGCTAATGGCAAAAATATTTCTTCTAATGGCAAAAAGTGTTACATGTCAGAGCTCTTCAAATCTGTATTAATATTGATCATGGGGGTGAGGTTAAGAAGTTATCCCGTGAAAACCTCACCCAGCCGGAACTACTTTCGTGTTTATGCATCAGAAATCCTATCAAAATAATTAACGACTTGAAGGCTTAATAAAAAATTAACGGCTAATGGCAAATATATTTCTTCAAATGGCAAAAAGTGCTACGTGTCAGAGCTCTTCAAATCTGTATTAATATTTATCATTGGGGGGTGAGGTTTAGAAGTTATCCCGTGAAAACATCCCCCAGCCGGAACTACTTTCGTGTTTATGCATCAGAAATGCTTTAAAAATAATTAACGACTTTAAGGCTTAATAAAAAATTAACGGCTAATGGCAAAAATCAGAAATCCTATAAAAAATAAATTAACGACTTTAAGGCTGAATAAAAAATTAACGGCTAATGGCAAAAATATTTCTTCTAATGGCAAAAAGTGCTACATGTCAGAGCTCTTCAAATCTGTATTAATATTTATCATGGGGGGGGGTGAGGTTAAGTAGTTATCCCGTGAAAACCTCACCCAGCCGGAACTACTTTCGTGTTTATGCATCAGAAATCCGATACAAATAATTAACGACTTAAAGGCTTAATTAAAAATTAACGGCTAATGGCAAAAATCAGAAATCCTATAAAAAAAATTAACGACTTTAAGGCTTAATAAAAAATTAACGGCTAATGGCCAAAATATTTCTTCTAATGGCAAAAAGTGCTACATGTCAGAGCTCTTCAAATCTGTATTAATATTTATCATGGGGGGTGAGGTTAAGTAGTTATCCCGTGAAAACCACACCAAGGCTTTCGTGTTTATGTATCAGAAATCCTATAGAAATAATTAACGAATTTAAGGCTTAATAAAAAATTAACGGCTAATGGCAAAAATCAGAAATCCTATAAAAATAATTAATGACTTTAAGGCTTAATTAAATATTAACGGCTAATGGCAAAAATATTTCTTCTAATGGCAAAAAGTGCTACATGTCAGAGCTCTTCAAATCTGTATTAATATTTTTCATGGGGGGTGAGGTTAAGTAGTTATCCCGTGAAAACCACACCAAGGCTTTCGTGTTTATGTATCAGAAATGCTATAAAAATAATTAACGAATTTAAGGCTTAATAAAAAATTAACGGCTAATGGCAAAAATCAGAAATCCTATAAAAATAATTAACGACTTTAAGGCTTAATAAAAAATTAACGACTAATTGCAAAAATATTTCTTCTAATGGCAAAAAGTGCTACATGTCAAAACTCTTCAAATCTGTATTAATATTTATCATGGGGGGGGGGGGGGGTGAGGTTTAGAAGTTACCCGTGAAAACCTCACCCAGCCGGAACTACTTTCGTGTTTATGCATCAGAAATCCGATACAAATAATTAACGACTTGAAGGCTTAATAAAAAATTAACGGCTAATGGCAAAAATATTTCTTCTAATGGCAAAAAGTGCTACATGTCAGAGCTCTTCAAATCTGTATTAATACTTATCATGGGGGGTGAGGTTAAGTAGTTATCCCGTGAAAACCTCACCCAGCCGGAACTACTTTCGTGTTTATGCATCAGAAATCCGATACAAATAATTAACGACTTGAAGGCTTAATAAAAAATTAACGGCTAATGGCAAAAATATTTCTTCTAATGGCAAAAAGTGTTACATGTCAGAGCTCTTCAAATCTGTATTAATATTGATCATGGGGGTGAGGTTAAGAAGTTATCCCGTGAAAACCTCACCCAGCCGGAACTACTTTCGTGTTTATGCATCAGAAATCCTATCAAAATAATTAACGACTTGAAGGCTTAATAAAAAATTAACGGCTAATGGCAAATATATTTCTTCAAATGGCAAAAAGTGCTACGTGTCAGAGCTCTTCAAATCTGTATTAATATTTATCATGGGGGGTGAGGTTTAGAAGTTATCCCGTGAAAACATCACCCAGCCGGAACTACTTTCGTGTTTATGCATCAGAAATGCTTTAAAAATAATTAACGACTTTAAGGCTTAATAAAAAATTAACGGCTAATGGCAAAAATATTTCTTCTAATGGCAAAAAGTGTTACATGTCAGAGCTCTTCAAATCTGTATTAATATTGATCATGGGGGTGAGGTTAAGAAGTTATCCCGTGAAAACCTCACCCAGCCGGAACTACTTTCGTGTTTATGCATCAGAAATCCTATCAAAATAATTAACGACTTGAAGGCTTAATAAAAAATTAACGGCTAATGGCAAATATATTTCTTCAAATGGCAAAAAGTGCTACGTGTCAGAGCTCTTCAAATCTGTATTAATATTTATCATGGGGGGTGAGGTTTAGAAGTTATCCCGTGAAAACATCCCCCAGCCGGAACTACTTTCGTGTTTATGCATCAGAAATGCTTTAAAAATAATTAACGACTTTAAGGCTTAATAAAAAATTAACGGCTAATGGCAAAAATATTTCTTCTAATGGCAAAAAGTGTTACATGTCAGAGCTCTTCAAATCTGTATTAATATTGATCATGGGGGTGAGGTTAAGAAGTTATCCCGTGAAAACCTCACCCAGCCGGAACTACTTTCGTGTTTATGCATCAGAAATCCTACCAAAATAATTAACGACTTGAAGGCTTAATAAAAAATTAACGGCTAATGGCAAATATATTTCTTCAAATGGCAAAAAGTGCTACGTGTCAGAGCTCTTCAAATCTGTATTAATATTTATCATGGGGGGTGAGGTTTAGAAGTTATCCCGTGAAAACATCCCCCAGCCGGAACTACTTTCGTGTTTATGCATCAGAAATGCTTTAAAAATAATTAACGACTTTAAGGCTTAATAAAAAATTAACGGCTAATGGCAAATATATTTCTTCTAATGGCAAAAAGTGCTACATGTCAGAGCTCTTCTAATCTGTATTAATATTTATCATGGGGGGGGGGGGTGAGGTTAAGTAGTTATCCCGTGAAAACCTCACCCAGCCGGAACTACTTTCGTGTTTATGCATCAGAAATCCGATACAAATAATTAACGACTTGAAGGCTTAATTAAAAATTAACGGCTAATGGCAAAAATCAGAAATCCTATAAAAATAATTAACGACTTTAAGGCTTAATAAAAAATTAACGGCTAATGGCAAAAATATTTCTTCTAATGGCAAAAAGTGCTACATGTCAGAGCTCTTCAAATCTGTATTAATATTTATCATGGGGGGTGAGGTTAAGTAGTTATCCCGTGAAAACCACACCAAGGCTTTCGTGTTTATGTATCAGAAATCCTATAGAAATAATTAACGAATTTAAGGCTTAATAAAAAATTAACGGCTAATGGCAAAAATCAGAAATCCTATAAAAATAATTAACGACTTTAAGGCTTAATAAAAAATTAACGGCTAATGGCAAAAATCAGAAATCCTATCAAAATAATTAACGACTTTAAGGCTTAATAAAAAATTAACGGCTAATGGCAAATATATTTCTTCTAATGGCAAAAAGTGCTACATGTCAGAGCTCTTCTAATCTGTATTAATATTTATCATGGGGGGTGAGGTTAAGAAGTTATCCCGTGAAAACCTCACCCAGCCGGAACTACTTTCGTGTTTATGCATCAGAAATCCGATACAAATAATTAACGACTTGAAGGCTTAATAAAAAATTAACGGATAATGGCAAAAATATTTCTTCTAATGGCAAAAAGTGCTACATGTCAGACCTCTTCAAATCTGTATTAATATTTATCATGGGGGGTGAGGTTAAGTAGTTATCCCGTGAAAACATCACCCAGCCGGAACTACTTTCGTGTTTATGCATAAGAAATCCGATACAAATAATTAACGACTTGAAGGCTTAATAAAAAATTAACGGCTAATGGCAAAAATCAGAAATCCTATAAAAATAATTAACGACTTTAAGGCTTAATAAAAAATTAACGGCTAATGGCAAAAATCAGAAATCCTATAAAAATAATTAACGACTTTAATGCTTAATAAAAAATTAACGGCTAATGGCAAAAATATTTCTTCTAATGGCAAAAAGTGCTACATGTCAGAGCTCTTCAAATCTGTATTAATATTTATCATGGGGGGGGGGGGGGTGAGGTTAAGTAGTTATCCCGTGAAAACCTCACCCAGCCGGAACTACTTTCGTGTTTATGCATCAGAAATCCGATACAAATAATTAACGACTTGAAGGCTTAATAAAAAATTAACGGCTAATGGCAAAAATCAGAAATCCTATAAAAATAATTAACGACTTTAAGGCTTAATAAAAAATTAACGGCTAATGGCAAAAATATTTCTTCTAATGGCAAAAAGTGCTACATGTCAGAGCTCTTCAAATCTCTATTAATATTTTTCATGGGGGGTGAGGTTAAGTAGTTATCCCGTGAAAACCACACCAAGGCTTTCGTGTTTATGTATCAGAAATGCTATAAAAATAATTAACGAATTTAAGGCTTAATAAAAAATTAACGGCTCCTGGCAAAAATCAGAAATCCTATAAAAATAATTAACGACTTTAAGGCTTAATAAAAAATTAACGACTAATGGCAAACATATTTCTTCTAATGGCAAAAAGTGCTACATGTCAGAGCTCTTCAAATCTGTATTAATATTTATCATGGGGGGGGGGGGGTGAGGTTTAGAAGTTATCCCGTGAAAACCTCACCCAGCCGGAACTACTTTCGTGTTTATGCATCAGAAATCCGATACAAATAATTAACGACTTGAAGTCTTAATAAAAAATTAACGGCTAATGGCAAAAATATTTCTTCTAATGGCAAAAAGTGCTACATGTCAGAGCTCTTCAAATCTGTATTAATATTTATCATGGGGGGTGAGGTTAAGTAGTTATCCCGTGAAGACCTCACCCAGCCGGAACTACTTTCGTGTTTATGCATCAGAAATCCGATACAAATAATTAACGACTTGAAGGCTTAATAAAAAATTAACGGCTAATGGCAAAAATCAGAAATCCTATAAAAATAATTAACGACTTTAAGGCTTAATAAAAAATTAACGGCTAATGGCAAAAATATTTCTTCTAATGGCAAAAAGTGTTACATGTTCGAGCTCTTCAAATCTCTATTAATATTGATCATGGGGGTGAGGTTAAGAAGTTATCCCGTGAAAACCTCACCCAGCCGGAACTACTTTCGTGTTTATGCATCAGAAATCCGATAAAAATAATTAACGACTTGAAGGCTTAATAAAAAATTAACGGCTAATGGCAAATATATTTCTTCAAATGGCAAAAAGTGCTACGTGTCAAAGCTCTTCAAATCTGTATTAATATTTATCATGGGGGGTGAGGTTTAGAAGTTATCCCGTGAAAACATCCCCCAGCCGGAACTACTTTCGTGTTTATGCATCAGAAATGCTTTAAAAATAATTAACGACTTTAAGGCTTAATAAAAAATTAACGGCTAATGGCAAAAATCAGAAATCCTATAAAAAATAATTAACGACTTTAAGGCTTAATAAAAAATTAACGGCTAATGGCAAAAATATTTCTTCTAATGGCAAAAAGTGCTACATGTCAGAGCTCTTCAAATCTGTATTAATATTTATCATGGGGGGGGGGGGGGGTGAGCTTAAGTAGTTATCCCGTGAAAACCTCACCCAGCCGGAACTACTTTCGTGTTTATGCATCAGAAATCCGATACAAATAATTAACGACTTGAAGGCTTAATTAAAAATTAACGGCTAATGGCAAAAATCAGAAATCCTATAAAAATAATTAACGACTTTAAGGCTTAATAAAAAATTAACGGCTAATGGCAAAAATATTTCTTCTAATGGCAAAAAGTGCTACATGTCAGAGCTCTTCAAATCTCTATTAATATTTTTCATGGGGGGTGAGGTTAAGTAGTTATCCCGTGAAAACCACACCAAGGCTTTCGTGTTTATGTATCAGAAATGCTATAAAAATAATTAACGAATTTAAGGCTTAATAAAAAATTAACGGCTCCTGGCAAAAATCAGAAATCCTATAAAAATAATTAACGACTTTAAGGCTTAATAAAAAATTAACGACTAATGGCAAACATATTTCTTCTAATGGCAAAAAGTGCTACATGTCAGAGCTCTTCAAATCTGTATTAATATTTATCATGGGGGGGGGGGTGAGGTTTAGAAGTTATCCCGTGAAAACCTCACCCAGCCGGAACTACTTTCGTGTTTATGCATCAGAAATCCGATACAAATAATTAACGACTTGAAGTCTTAATAAAAAATTAACGGCTAATGGCAAAAATATTTCTTCTAATGGCAAAAAGTGCTACATGTCAGAGCTCTTCAAATCTGTATTAATATTTATCATGGGGGGTGAGGTTAAGTAGTTATCCCGTGAAAACCTCACCCAGCCGGAACTACTTTCGTGTTTATGCATCAGAAATCCGATACAAATAATTAACGACTTGAAGGCTTAATAAAAAATTAACGGCTAATGGCAAAAATCAGAAATCCTATAAAAATAATTAACGACTTTAAGGCTTAATAAAAAATTAACGGCTAATGGCAAAAATATTTCTTCTAATGGCAAAAAGTGTTACATGTTCGAGCTCTTCAAATCTCTATTAATATTGATCATGGGGGTGAGGTTAAGAAGTTATCCCGTGAAAACCTCACCCAGCCGGAACTACTTTCGTGTTTATGCATCAGAAATCCGATAAAAATAATTAACGACTTGAAGGCTTAATAAAAAATTAACGGCTAATGGCAAATATATTTCTTCAAATGGCAAAAAGTGCTACGTGTCAAAGCTCTTCAAATCTGTATTAATATTTATCATGGGGGGTGAGGTTTAGAAGTTATCCCGTGAAAACATCCCCCAGCCGGAACTACTTTCGTGTTTATGCATCAGAAATGCTTTAAAAATAATTAACGACTTTAAGGCTTAATAAAAAATTAACGGCTAATGGCAAAAATCAGAAATCCTATAAAAAATAATTAACGACTTTAAGGCTTAATAAAAAATTAACGGCTAATGGCAAAAATATTTCTTCTAATGGCAAAAAGTGCTACATGTCAGAGCTCTTCAAATCTGTATTAATATTTATCATGGGGGGGGGGGGGGGTGAGCTTAAGTAGTTATCCCGTGAAAACCTCACCCAGCCGGAACTACTTTCGTGTTTATGCATCAGAAATCCGATACAAATAATTAACGACTTGAAGGCTTAATTAAAAATTAACGGCTAATGGCAAAAATCAGAAATCCTATAAAAATAATTAACGACTTTAAGGCTTAATAAAAAAATAACGGCTAATGGCAAAAATATTTCTTCTAATGGCAAAAAGTGCTACATGTCAGAGCTCTTCAAATCTGTATTAATATTTATCATGGGGGGTGAGGTTAAGTAGTTATCCCGTGAAAACCACACCAAGGCTTTCGTGTTTATGTATCAGAAATCCTATAGAAATAATTAACGAATTTAAGGCTTAATAAAAAATTAACGGCTAATGGCAAAAATCAGAAATCCTATAAAAATAATTAACGACTTTAAGGCTTAATTAAATATTAACGGCTAATGGCAAAAATATTTCTTCTAATGGCAAAAAGTGCTACATGTCAGAGCTCTTCAAATCTCTATTAATATTTTTCATGGGGGGTGAGGTTAAGTAGTTATCCCGTGAAAACCACACCAAGGCTTTCGTGTTTATGTATCAGAAATGCTATAAAAATAATTAACGAATTTAAGGCTTAATAAAAAATTAACGGCTAATGGCAAAAATCAGAAATCCTATAAAAATAATTAACGACTTTAAGGCTTAATAAAAAATTAACTGTTATTGGCAAAAATATTTCTTCTAATGGCAAAAAGTGCTACATGTCAGAGCTCTTCAAATCTGTATTAATATTTATCATGGGGGGGGGGGGGTGAGGTTAAGAAGTTTTCCCGTGAAAACCTCACCCAGCCGGAACTACTTTCGTGTTTATGCATCAGAAATCCTATAAAAATAATTAACGAATTTAAGGCTTAATAAAAAATTAACGGCTCATGGCAACAATATTTCTTCTAATGGCAAAAAGTGCTACATGTCAGAGCTTTTCAAATCTGTATTAATATTGATCATGGGGGTGAGGTTAAGAAGTTATCCCGTGAAAACCTCACCCAGCCGGAACTACTTTCGTGTTTATGAATCAGAAATCCTATAAAAATAATTAACGACTTTAAGGCTTAATAAAAAATTAACGGCTAATGGCAAAAATATTTCTTCTAATGGCAAAAAGTGCTACATGTCAGAGCTCTTCAAATCTGTATTAATATTTATCATGGGGGTGAGGTTAAGAAGTTATCCCGTGAAAACCCCACCCAGCCGGAACTACTTTCGTGTTTATGCATCAGAAATCCAATAGAAATAATTAACAACTTTAAGGCTGAATAAAAAATTAACGGCTAATGGCAAACATATTTCTTCTAATGGCAAAAAGTGCTACATGTCAGAGGTTTTCAAATCTGTATTAATATTTATCATGGGGGGTGAGGTTAAGAAGTTATCCCGTGAATACCTCACCCAGCCGGAACTACTTTCGTGTTTATGCATAAGAAATCCTATCAAAATAATTAACGAATTTAAGGCTTAATAAAAAATTAACGGCTAATGGCAAAAATATTTCTTCTAATGGCAAAAAGTGTTACATGTCAGAGGTCTTCAAATCTGTATTAATATTTATCATGGGGGTGAGATTAAGAAGTTATCCCGTGAAAACCTCACCCAGCCGGAACTACTTTCGTGTTTATGCATCAGAAATCCGATAAAAATAATTAACGACTTGAAGGCTTAATAAAAAATTAACGGCTAATGGCAAAAATATTCTTCTAATGGCAAAAAGTGCTACATGTCAGAGCTCTTCAAATCTGTATTAATATTTATCATGGGGGTGAGATTAAGAAGTTATCTCGTGAAAACCTCACCCAGCTGGAACTACTTTCGTGTTTATGCATCAGAAATCCTATAAAAATAATTAACGACTTTATGGCTTAATAAAAATTTAACGGCTAATGGCAAAAATATTTCTTCTAATGGCAAAAAGTGCTACATGTCAGAGCTCTTCAAATCTGTATTAATATTTATCATGGGGGGTGAGGTTAAGTAGTTATCCCGTGAAAACCTCACCCAGCCGGAACTACTTTCGTGTTTATGCATCAGAAATCCGATACAAATAATTAACGACTTGAAGGCTTAATAAAAAATTAAGGGCTAATGGCAAAAATCAGAAATCCTATAAAAATAATTAACGACTTTAAGGCTTAATAAAAAATTAACGGCTAATGGCAAAAATATTTCTTCTAATGGCAAAAAGTGTTACATGTTCGAGCTCTTCAAATCTGTATTAATATTGATCATGGGGGTGAGGTTAAGAAGTTATCCCGTGAAAACCTCACCCAGCCGGAACTACTTTCGTGTTTATGCATCAGAAATCCTATCAAAATAATTAACGACTTGAAGGCTTAATAAAAAATTAACGGCTAATGGCAAATATATTTCTTCAAATGGCAAAAAGTGCTACGTGTCAAAGCTCTTCAAATCTGTATTAATATTTATCATGGGGGGTGAGGTTTAGAAGTTATCCCGTGAAGACATCCCCCAGCCGGAACTACTTTCCTGTTTATGCATCAGAAATGCTTTAAAAATAATTAACGACTTTAAGGCTTAATAAAAAATTAACAGCTAATGGCAAAAATCAGAAATCCTATAAAAAATAATTAACGACTTTAAGGCTTAATAAAAAATTAACGGCTAATGGCAAAAATATTTCTTCTAATGGCAAAAAGTGCTACATGTCAGAGCTCTTCAAATCTGTATTAATATTTATCATGGGGAGGGGGGGGGGTGAGGTTAAGTAGTTATCCCGTGAAAACCTCACCCAGCCGGAACTACTTTCGTGTTTATGCATCAGAAATCCGATACAAATAATTAACGACTTGAAGGCTTAATTAAAAATTAACGGCTAATGGCAAAAATCAGAAATCCTATAAAAATAATTAACGACTTTAAGGCTTAATAAAAAATTAACGGCTAATGGCAAAAATATTTCTTCTAATGGCAAAAAGTGCTACATGTCAGAGCTCTTCAAATCTGTATTAATATTTATCATGGGGGGTGAGGTTAAGTAGTTATCCCGTGAAAACCACACCAAGGCTTTCGTGTTTATGTATCAGAAATCCTATAAAAATAATTAACGACTTTAAGGCTTAATTAAATATTAACGGCTAATGGCAAAAATATTTCTTCTAATGGCAAAAAGTGCTACATGTCAGAGCTCTTCAAATCTCTATTAATATTTTTCATGGGGGGTGAGGTTAAGTAGTTATCCCGTGAAAACCACACCAAGGCTTTCGTGTTTATGTATCAGAAATGCTATAAAAATAATTAACGAATTTAAGGCTTAATAAAAAATTAACGGCTAATGGCAAAAATCAGAAATCCTATAAAAATAATTAACGACTTTAAGGCTTAATAAAAAATTAACGACTAATTGCAAAAATATTTCTACTAATGGCAAAAAGTGCTACATGTCAGAGCTCTTCAAATCTGTATTAATATTTATCATGGGGGGGGGGGGGGGGTGAGGTTTAGAAGTTACCCGTGAAAACCTCACCCAGCCGGAACTACTTTCGTGTTTATGCATCAGAAATCCGATACAAATAATTAACGACTTGAAGGCTTAATAAAAAAATAACGGCTAATGGCAAAAATATTTCTTCTAATGGCAAAAAGTGCTACATGTCAGAGCTCTTCAAATCTGTATTAATATTTATCATGGGGGGTGAGGTTAAGTAGTTATCCCGTGAAAACCACACCAATGCTTTCGTGTTTATGTATCAGAAATCCTATAAAAATAATTAACGAATTTAAGGCTTAATAAAAAATTAACGGCTAATGGCAAAAATCTGAAAACCTATAAAAATAATTAACGACTTTAAGGCTTAATAAAAAATTAACGGCTAATGGCAAAAATATTTCTTCTAATGGCAAAAAGTGCTACATGTCAGAGCTCTTCAAATCTGTATTAATATTTATCATGGGGGGGGGGGGGGTGAGGTTAAGAAGTTATCCCGTGAAAACCCCACCCAGCCGGAACTACTTTCGTGTTTATGCATCAGAAATCCTATAGAAATAATTAACAACTTTAAGGCTGAATAAAAAATTAACGGCTAATGGCAAAAATATTTCTTCTAATGGCAAAAAGTGCTACATGTCAGAGCTCTTCAAATCTGTATTAATATTTATCATGGGGAGGGGGGGGGTGAGGTTAAGTAGTTATCCCGTGAAAACCTCACCCAGCCGGAACTACTTTCGTGTTTATGCATCAGAAATCCGATACAAATAATTAACGACTTGAAGGCTTAATTAAAAATTAACGGCTAATGGCAAAAATCAGAAATCCTATAAAAATAATTAACGACTTTAAGGCTTAATAAAAAATTAACGGCTAATGGCAAAAATATTTCTTCTAATGGCAAAAAGTGCTACATGTCAGAGCTCTTCAAATCTGTATTAATATTTATCATGGGGGGTGAGGTTAAGTAGTTATCCCGTGAAAACCACACCAAGGCTTTCGTGTTTATGTATCAGAAATCCTATAAAAATAATTAACGACTTTAAGGCTTAATTAAATATTAACGGCTAATGGCAAAAATATTTCTTCTAATGGCAAAAAGTGCTACATGTCAGAGCTCTTCAAATCTCTATTAATATTTTTCATGGGGGGTGAGGTTAAGTAGTTATCCCGTGAAAACCACACCAAGGCTTTCGTGTTTATGTATCAGAAATGCTATAAAAATAATTAACGAATTTAAGGCTTAATAAAAAATTAACGGCTAATGGCAAAAATCAGAAATCCTATAAAAATAATTAACGACTTTAAGGCTTAATAAAAAATTAACGACTAATTGCAAAAATATTTCTACTAATGGCAAAAAGTGCTACATGTCAGAGCTCTTCAAATCTGTATTAATATTTATCATGGGGGGGGGGGGGGTGAGGTTTAGAAGTTACCCGTGAAAACCTCACCCAGCCGGAACTACTTTCGTGTTTATGCATCAGAAATCCGATACAAATAATTAACGACTTGAAGGCTTAATAAAAAAATAACGGCTAATGGCAAAAATATTTCTTCTAATGGCAAAAAGTGCTACATGTCAGAGCTCTTCAAATCTGTATTAATATTTATCATGGGGGGTGAGGTTAAGTAGTTATCCCGTGAAAACCACACCAATGCTTTCGTGTTTATGTATCAGAAATCCTATAAAAATAATTAACGAATTTAAGGCTTAATAAAAAATTAACGGCTAATGGCAAAAATCTGAAAACCTATAAAAATAATTAACGACTTTAAGGCTTAATAAAAAATTAACGGCTAATGGCAAAAATATTTCTTCTAATGGCAAAAAGTGCTACATGTCAGAGCTCTTCAAATCTGTATTAATATTTATCATGGGGGGGGGGGGGGTGAGGTTAAGAAGTTATCCCGTGAAAACCCCACCCAGCCGGAACTACTTTCGTGTTTATGCATCAGAAATCCTATAGAAATAATTAACAACTTTAAGGCTGAATAAAAAATTAACGGCTAATGGCAAACATATTTCTTCTAATGGCAAAAAGTGCTACATGTCAGAGGTTTTCAAATCTGTATTAATATTTATCATGGGGGGTGAGGTTAAGAAGTTATCCCGTGAATACCTCACCCAGCCGGAACTACTTTCGTGTTTATGCATAAGAAATCCTATCAAAATAATTAACGAATTTAAGGCTTAATAAAAAATGAACGGCTAATGGCAAAAATATTTCTTCTAATGGCAAAAAGTGTTACATGTCAGAGGTCTTCAAATCTGTATTAATATTTATCATGGGGGTGAGATTAAGAAGTTATCCCGTGAAAACCTCACCCAGCCGGAACTACTTTCGTGTTTATGCATCAGAAATCCGATAAAAATAATTAACGACTTGAAGGCTTAATAAAAAATTAACGGCTAATGGCAAAAATATTCTTCTAATGGCAAAAAGTGATACATGTCAGAGCTCTTCAAATCTGTATTAATATTTATCATGGGGGTGAGGTTAAGAAGTTATCTCGTGAAAACCTCACCCAGCTGGAACTACTTTCGTGTTTATGCATCAGAAATCCTATAAAAATAATTAACGACTTTAAGGCTTAATAAAAAATTAACGGCTAATGGCAATATATTTCTTCTTATGGTAAAAAGTGCTACATGTCAGAGCTCTTCAAATCTGTATTAATATTTATCATGGGGGGTGAGGTTAAGAAGTTATCCCGTGAAAACCTAACCCAGCCGGAACTACTTTCGTGTTTATGCATCAAAATCCGATCAAATTAATTAACGACTTGAAGGCTTAATTAAAAATTAACGGCTAATGGCAAAAATCAGAAATCCTATCAAAATAATTAACGACTTTAAGGCTTAATAAAAAATTAACGGCTAATGGCAAAAATATTTCTTCTAATGGCAAAAAGTGCTACATGTCAGAGCTCTTCAAATCTGTATTAATATTTATCATTGGGGGTGAGGTTAAGTAGTTATCCCGTGAAAACCACACCAAGGCTTTCGTGTTTATGTATCAGAAATCCTATAAAAATAATTAACGAATTTAAGGCTTAAGAAAAAATTAACGGCTAATGGCAAAAATCAGAAATCCTATAAAAATAATTAATGACTTTAAGGCTTAATTAAATATTAACGGCTAATGGCAAAAATATTTCTTCTAATGGCAAAAAGTGCTACATGTCAGAGCTCTTCAAATCTCTATTAATATTTTTCATGGGGGGTGAGGTTAAGTAGTTATCCCGTGAAAACCACACCAAGGCTTTCGTGTTTATGTATCAGAAATGCTATAAAAATAATTAACGAATTTAAGGCTTAATAAAAAATTAACGGCTATTGGCAAAAATCAGAAATCCTATAAAAATAATTAACGACTTTAAGGCTTAATAAAAAATTAACGGCTAATGGCAAAAATATTTCTTCTAATGGCAAAAAGTGCTACATGTCAGAGCTCTTCAAATCTGTATTAATATTTATCATGGGGGGTGAGGTTAAGTAGTTATCCCGTGAAAACCACACCAAGGCTTTCGTGTTTATGTATCAGAAATCCTATAGAAATAAATAACGAATTTAAGGCTTAATAAAAAATTAACGGCTAATGGCAAAAATCAGAAATCCTATAAAAATAATTAACAACTTTAAGGCTTAATTAAATATTAACGGCTAATGGCAAAAATATTTCTTCTAATGGCAAAAAGTGCTACATGTCAGAGCTCTTCAAATCTCTATTAATATTTTTCATGGGGGGTGAGGTTAAGTAGTTATCCAGTGAAAACCACACCAAGGCTTTCGTGTTTATGTATCAGAAATGCTATAAAAATAATTAACGAATTTAAGGCTTAATAAAAAATTAACGGCTAATGGCAAAAATCAGAAATCCTATAAAAATAATTAACGACTTTAAGGCTTAATAAAAAATTAACGACTAATGGCAAAAATATTTCTTCTAATGGCAAAAAGTGCTACATGTCAGAGCTCTTCAAATCTGTATTAATATTTATCATGGGGGGGTGAGGTTTAGAAGTTATCCCGTGAAAACCTCACCCAGCCGGAACTACTTTCGTGTTTATGCATCAGAAATCCGATACAAATAATTAACGACTTGAAGGCTTAATAAAAAATTAACGGCTAATGGCAAAAATCAGAAATCCTATAAAAATAATTAACGACTTTAAGGCTTAATAAAAAATTAACGGCTAATGGCAAAAATATTTCTTCTAATGGCAAAAAGTGTTACATGTCAGAGCTCTTCAAATCTGTATTAATATTGATCATGGGGGTGAGGTTAAGAAGTTATCCCGTGAAAACCTCACCCAGCCGGAACTACTTTCGTGTTTATGCATCAGAAATCCTATCAAAATAATTAACGACTTGAAGGCTTAATAAAAAATTAACGGCTAATGGCAAACATATTTCTTCTAATGGCAAAAAGTGCTACATGTCAGAGCTCTTCAAATCTGTATTAATATTTATCATGGGGGGCGGGGGGGTGAGGTTAAGTAGTTATCCCGTGAAAACCTCACCCAGCCGGAACTACTTTCGTGTTTATGCATCAGAAATCCGATACAAATAATTAACGACTTGAAGGCTTAATTAAAAATTAACGGCTAATGGCAAAAATCAGAAATCCTATAAAAATAATTAACGACTTTAAGGCTTAATAAAAAATTAACGGCTAATGGCAAAAATATTTCTTCTAATGGCAAAAAGTGCTACATGTCAGAGCTCTTCAAATCTGTATTAATATTTATCATTGGGGGTGAGGTTAAGTAGTTATCCCGTGAAAACCACACCAAGGCTTTCGTGTTTATGTATCAGAAATCCTATAGAAATAATTAACGAATTTAATGCTTAATAAAAAATTAACGGCTAATGGCAAAAATCAGAAATCCTATAAAAATAATTAATGACTTTAAGGCTTAATTAAATATTAACGACTAATGGCAAAAATATTTCTTCTAATGGCAAAAAGTGCTACATGTCAGAGCTCTTCAAATCTCTATTAATATTTTTCATGGGGGGTGAGGTTAAGTAGTTATCCCGTGAAAACCACACCAAGGCTTTCGTGTTTATGTATCAGAAATGCTATAAAAATAATTAACGAATTTAAGGCTTAATAAAAAATTAACGGCTATTGGCAAAAATCAGAAATCCTATAAAAATAATTAACGACTTTAAGGCTTAATAAAAAATTAACGGCTAATGGCAAAAATATTTCTTCTAATGGCAAAAAGTGCTACATGTCAGAGCTCTTCAAATCTGTATTAATATTTATCATGGGGGGTGAGGTTAAGTAGTTATCCCGTGAAAACCACACCAAGGCTTTCGTGTTTATGTATCAGAAATCCTATAGAAATAAATAACGAATTTAAGGCTTAATAAAAAAATTAACGGCTAATGGCAAAAATCAGAAATCCTATAAAAATAATTAACAACTTTAAGGCTTAATTAAATATTAACGGCTAATGGCAAAAATATTTCTTCTAATGGCAAAAAGTGCTACATGTCAGAGCTCTTCAAATCTCTATTAATATTTTTCATGGGGGGTGAGGTTAAGTAGTTATCCCGTGAAAACCACACCAAGGCTTTCGTGTTTATGTATCAGAAATGCTATAAAAATAATTAACGAATTTAAGGCTTAATAAAAAATTAACGGCTAATGGCAAAAATCAGAAATCCTATAAAAATAATTAACGACTTTAAGGCTTAATAAAAAATTAACGACTAATGGCAAAAATATTTCTTCTAATGGCAAAAAGTGCTACATGTCAGAGCTCTTCAAATCTGTATTAATATTTATCATGGGGGGGTGAGGTTTAGAAGTTATCCCGTGAAAACCTCACCCAGCCGGAACTACTTTCGTGTTTATGCATCAGAAATCCGATACAAATAATTAACGACTTGAAGGCTTAATAAAAAATTAACGGCTAATGGCAAAAATCAGAAATCCTATAAAAATAATTAACGACTTTAAGGCTTAATAAAAAATTAACGGCTAATGGCAAAAATATTTCTTCTAATGGCAAAAAGTGTTACATGTCAGAGCTCTTCAAATCTGTATTAATATTGATCATGGGGGTGAGGTTAAGAAGTTATCCCGTGAAAACCTCACCCAGCCGGAACTACTTTCGTGTTTATGCATCAGAAATCCTATCAAAATAATTAACGACTTGAAGGCTTAATAAAAAATTAACGGCTAATGGCAAATATATTTCTTCAAATGGCAAAAAGTGCTACGTGTCAAAGCTCTTCAAATCTGTATTAATATTTATCATGGGGGGTGAGGTTTAGAAGTTATCCCGTGAAAACATCCCCCAGCCGGAACTACTTTCGTGTTTATGCATCAGAAATGCTTTAAAAATAATTAACGACTTTAAGGCTTAATAAAAAATTAACGGCTAATGGCAAAAATCAGAAATCCTATAAAAAATAATTAACGACTTTAAGGCTTAATAAAAAATTAACGGCTAATGGCAAAAATATTTCTTCTAATGGCAAAAAGTGCTACATGTCAGAGCTCTTCAAATCTGTATTAATATTTATCATGGGGGGGGGGGTGAGGTTAAGTAGTTATCCCGTGAAAACCTCACCCAGCCAGAACTACTTTCGTGTTTATGCATCAGAAATCCGACACAAATAATTAACGACTTGAAGGCTTAATTAAAAATTAACGGCTAATGGCAAAAATCAGAAATCCTATAAAAATAATTAACGAATTTAAGGCTTAATAAAAAATTAACGGCTAATGGCAAAAATATTTCTTCTAATGGCAAAAAGTGTTACATGTCAGAGCTCTTCAAATCTGTATTAATATTGATCATGGGGGTGAGGTTAAGAAGTTATCCCGTGAAAACCTCACCCAGCCGGAACTACTTTCGTGTTTATGCATCAGAAATCCTATAAAAATAATTAACGACTTGAAGGCTTAATAAAAAATTAACGGCTAATGGCAAAAATATTCTTCTAATGGCAAAAAGTGATACATGTCAGAGCTCTTCAAATCTGTATTAATATTTATCATGGGGGTGAGGTTAAGAAGTTATCTCGTGAAAACCTCACCCAGCTGGAACTACTTTCGTGTTTATGCATCAGAAATCCTATAAAAATAATTAACGACTTTAAGGCTTAATAAAAAATTAACGGCTAATGGCAATATATTTCTTCTTATGGTAAAAAGTGCTACATGTCAGAGCTCTTCAAATCTGTATTAATATTTATCATGGGGGGTGAGGTTAAGAAGTTATCCCGTGAAAACCTAACCCAGCCGGAACTACTTTCGTGTTTATGCATCAAAATCCGATCAAATTAATTAACGACTTTAAGGCTTAATAAAAAATTAACGGCTAATGGCAAAAATCAGAAATCCTATAAAAATAATTAACGACTTTAAGGCTTAATAAAAAATTAATGGCTAATGGCAAAAATCAGAAATCCTATAAAAATAATTAACGACTTTAAGGCTTAATAAAAAATTAACGGCTAATGGCAAAAATATTTCTTCTAATGGCAAAAAGTGTTACATGTCAGAGCTCTTCAAATCTGTATTAATATTGATCATGGGGGTGAGGTTAAGAAGTTATCCCGTGAAAACCTCACCCAGCCGGAACTACTTTCGTGTTTATGCATCAGAAATCCTATCAAAATAATTAACGACTTGAAGGCTTAATAAAAAATTAACGGCTAATGGCAAATATATTTCTTCAAATGGCAAAAAGTGCTACGTGTCAAAGCTCTTCAAATCTGTATTAATATTTATCATGGGGGGTGAGGTTTAGAAGTTATCCCGTGAAAACATCCCCCAGCCGGAACTACTTTCGTGTTTATGCATCAGAAATGCTTTAAAAATAATTAACGACTTTAAGGCTTAATAAAAAATTAACGGCTAATGGCAAAAATCAGAAATCCTATAAAAAATAATTAACGACTTTAAGGCTTAATAAAAAATTAACGGCTAATGGCAAAAATATTTCTTCTAATGGCAAAAAGTGCTACATGTCAGAGCTCTTCAAATCTGTATTAATATTTATCATGGGGGGGGGGGGTGAGGTTAAGTAGTTATCCCGTGAAAACCTCACCCAGCCAGAACTACTTTCGTGTTTATGCATCAGAAATCCGACACAAATAATTAACGACTTGAAGGCTTAATTAAAAATTAACGGCTAATGGCAAAAATCAGAAATCCTATAAAAATAATTAACGACTTTAAGGCTTAATAAAAAATTAACGGCTAATGGCAAAAATATTTCTTCTAATGGCAAAAAGTGTTACATGTCAGAGCTCTTCAAATCTGTATTAATATTGATCATGGGGGTGAGGTTAAGAAGTTATCCCGTGAAAACCTCACCCAGCCGGAACTACTTTCGTGTTTATGCATCAGAAATCCTATAAAAATAATTAACGACTTGAAGGCTTAATAAAAAATTAACGGCTAATGGCAAAAATATTCTTCTAATGGCAAAAAGTGATACATGTCAGAGCTCTTCAAATCTGTATTAATATTTATCATGGGGGTGAGGTTAAGAAGTTATCTCGTGAAAACCTCACCCAGCTGGAACTACTTTCGTGTTTATGCATCAGAAATCCTATAAAAATAATTAACGACTTTAAGGCTTAATAAAAAATTAACGGCTAATGGCAATATATTTCTTCTTATGGTAAAAAGTGCTACATGTCAGAGCTCTTCAAATCTGTATTAATATTTATCATGGGGGGTGAGGTTAAGAAGTTATCCCGTGAAAACCTAACCCAGCCGGAACTACTTTCGTGTTTATGCATCAAAATCCGATCAAATTAATTAACGACTTTAAGGCTTAATAAAAAATTAGCGGCTAATGGCAAAAATCAGAAATCCTATAAAAATAATTAACGACTTTAAGGCTTAATAAAAAATTAATGGCTAATGGCAAAAATCAGAAATCCTATAAAAATAATTAACGACTTTAATGCTTAATAAAAAATTAACGGCTAATGGCAAAAATATTTCTTCTATGGCAAAAAGTGCTACATGTCAGAGCTCTTCAAATCTGTATTAATATTTATCATGGGGGGGGGTGAGGTTAAGTAGTTATCCCGTGAAAACCTCACCCAGCCGGAACTACTTTCGTGTTTATGCATCAGAAATCCGATACAAATAATTAACGACTTGAAGGCTTAATAAAAAATTAACGGCTAATGGCAAAAATCAGAAATCCTATAAAAATAATTAACGACTTTAAGGCTTAATAAAAAATTAACGGCTAATGGCAAAAATATTTCTTCTAATGGCAAAAAGTGTTACATGTTCGAGCTCTTCAAATCTGTATTAATATTGATCATGGGGGTGAGGTTAAGAAGTTATCCGGTGAAAACCTCACCCAGCCGGAACTACTTTCGTGTTTATGCATCAGAAATCCTATCAAAATAATTAACGACTTGAAGGCTTAATAAAAAATTAACGGCTAATGGCAAATATATTTCTTCAAATGGCAAAAAGTGCTACGTGTCAGAGCTCTTCAAATCTGTATTAATATTTATCAGGGGGGGTGAGGTTTAGAAGTTATCCCGTGAAAACATCCCCCAGCCGGAACTACTTTCGTGTTTATGCATCAGAAATGCTTTAAAAATAATTAACGACTTTAAGGCTTAATAAAAAATTAACGGCTAATGGCAAAAATCAGAAATCCAATAAAAAATAATTAACGACTTTAAGGCTTAATAAAAAATTAACGGCTAATGGCAAAAATATTTCTTCTAATGGCAAAAAGTGCTACATGTCAGAGCTCTTCAAATCTGTATTAATATTTATCATGGGGGGCGGGGGGGGGGGTGAGGTTAAGTAGTTATCCCGTGAAAACCTCACCCAGCCGGAACTACTTTCGTGTTTATGCATCAGAAATCCGATACAAATAATTAACGACTTGAAGGCTTAATTAAAAATTAACGGCTAATGGCAAAAATCAGAAATCCTATCAAAATAATTAACGACTTTAAGGCTTAATAAAAAATTAACGGCTAATGGCAAAAATATTTCTTCTAATGGCAAAAAGTGCTACATGTCAGAGCTCTTCAAATCTGTATTAATATTTATCATTGGGGGTGAGGTTAAGTAGTTATCCCGTGAAAACCACACCAAGGCTTTCGTGTTTATGTATCAGAAATCCTATAAAAATAATTAACGAATTTAAGGCTTAAGAAAAAATTAACGGCTAATGGCAAAAATCAGAAATCCTATAAAAATAATTAATGACTTTAAGGCTTAATTAAATATTAACGGCTAATGGCAAAAATATTTCTTCTAATGGCAAAAAGTGCTACATGTCAGAGCTCTTCAAATCTCTATTAATATTTTTCATGGGGGGTGAGGTTAAGTAGTTATCCCGTGAAAACCACACCAAGGCTTTCGTGTTTATGTATCAGAAATGCTATAAAAATAATTAACGAATTTAAGGCTTAATAAAAAATTAACGGCTATTGGCAAAAATCAGAAATCCTATAAAAATAATTAACGACTTTAAGGCTTAATAAAAAATTAACGGCTAATGGCAAAAATATTTCTTCTAATGGCAAAAAGTGCTACATGTCAGAGCTCTTCAAATCTGTATTAATATTTATCATGGGGGGTGAGGTTAAGTAGTTATCCCGTGAAAACCACACCAAGGCTTTCGTGTTTATGTATCAGAAATCCTATAGAAATAAATAACGAATTTAAGGCTTAATAAAAAATTAACGGCTAATGGCAAAAATCAGAAATCCTATAAAAATAATTAACAACTTTAAGGCTTAATTAAATATTAACGGCTAATGGCAAAAATATTTCTTCTAATGGCAAAAAGTGCTACATGTCAGAGCTCTTCAAATCTCTATTAATATTTTTCATGGGGGGTGAGGTTAAGTAGTTATCCAGTGAAAACCACACCAAGGCTTTCGTGTTTATGTATCAGAAATGCTATAAAAATAATTAACGAATTTAAGGCTTAATAAAAAATTAACGGCTAATGGCAAAAATCAGAAATCCTATAAAAATAATTAACGACTTTAAGGCTTAATAAAAAATTAACGACTAATGGCAAAAATATTTCTTCTAATGGCAAAAAGTGCTACATGTCAGAGCTCTTCAAATCTGTATTAATATTTATCATGGGGGGGTGAGGTTTAGAAGTTATCCCGTGAAAACCTCACCGAGCCGGAACTACTTTCGTGTTTATGCATCAGAAATCCGATACAAATAATTAACGACTTGAAGGCTTAATAAAAAATTAACGGCTAATGGCAAAAATCAGAAATCCTATAAAAATAATTAACGACTTTAAGGCTTAATAAAAAATTAACGGCTAATGGCAAAAATATTTCTTCTAATGGCAAAAAGTGTTACATGTCAGAGCTCTTCAAATCTGTATTAATATTGATCATGGGGGTGAGGTTAAGAAGTTATCCCGTGAAAACCTCACCCAGCCGGAACTACTTTCGTGTTTATGCATCAGAAATCCTATCAAAATAATTAACGACTTGAAGGCTTAATAAAAAATTAACGGCTAATGGCAAACATATTTCTTCTAATGGCAAAAAGTGCTACATGTCAGAGCTCTTCAAATCTGTATTAATATTTATCATGGGGGGCGGGGGGGTGAGGTTAAGTAGTTATCCCGTGAAAACCTCACCCAGCCGGAACTACTTTCGTGTTTATGCATCAGAAATCCGATACAAATAATTAACGACTTGAAGGCTTAATTAAAAATTAACGGCTAATGGCAAAAATCAGAAATCCTATAAAAATAATTAACGACTTTAAGGCTTAATAAAAAATTAACGGCTAATGGCAAAAATATTTCTTCTAATGGCAAAAAGTGCTACATGTCAGAGCTCTTCAAATCTGTATTAATATTTATCATTGGGGGTGAGGTTAAGTAGTTATCCCGTGAAAACCACACCAAGGCTTTCGTGTTTATGTATCAGAAATCCTATAGAAATAATTAACGAATTTAATGCTTAATAAAAAATTAACGGCTAATGGCAAAAATCAGAAATCCTATAAAAATAATTAATGACTTTAAGGCTTAATTAAATATTAACGACTAATGGCAAAAATATTTCTTCTAATGGCAAAAAGTGCTACATGTCAGAGCTCTTCAAATCTCTATTAATATTTTTCATGGGGGGTGAGGTTAAGTAGTTATCCCGTGAAAACCACACCAAGGCTTTCGTGTTTATGTATCAGAAATGCTATAAAAATAATTAACGAATTTAAGGCTTAATAAAAAATTAACGGCTATTGGCAAAAATCAGAAATCCTATAAAAATAATTAACGACTTTAAGGCTTAATAAAAAATTAACGGCTAATGGCAAAAATATTTCTTCTAATGGCAAAAAGTGCTACATGTCAGAGCTCTTCAAATCTGTATTAATATTTATCATGGGGGGTGAGGTTAAGTAGTTATCCCGTGAAAACCACACCAAGGCTTTCGTGTTTATGTATCAGAAATCCTATAGAAATAAATAACGAATTTAAGGCTTAATAAAAAAATTTACGGCTAATGGCAAAAATCAGAAATCCTATAAAAATAATTAACAACTTTAAGGCTTAATTAAATATTAACGGCTAATGGCAAAAATATTTCTTCTAATGGCAAAAAGTGCTACATGTCAGAGCTCTTCAAATCTCTATTAATATTTTTCATGGGGGGTGAGGTTAAGTAGTTATCCCGTGAAAACCACACCAAGGCTTTCGTGTTTATGTATCAGAAATGCTATAAAAATAATTAACGAATTTAAGGCTTAATAAAAAATTAACGGCTAATGGCAAAAATCAGAAATCCTATCAAAATAATTAACGACTTTAAGGCTTAATAAAAAATTAACGACTAATGGCAAAAATATTTCTTCTAATGGCAAAAAGTGCTACATGTCAGAGCTCTTCAAATCTGTATTAATATTTATCATGGGGGGGTGAGGTTTAGAAGTTATCCCGTGAAAACCTCACCCAGCCGGAACTACTTTCGTGTTTATGCATCAGAAATCCGATACAAATAATCAACGACTTGAAGGCTTAATAAAAAATTAACGGCTAATGGCAAAAATCAGAAATCCTATAAAAATAATTAACGACTTTAAGGCTTAATAAAAAATTAACGGCTAATGGCAAAAATATTTCTTCTAATGGCAAAAAGTGTTACATGTCAGAGCTCTTCAAATCTGTATTAATATTGATCATGGGGGTGAGGTTAAGAAGTTATCCCGTGAAAACCTCACCCAGCCGGAACTACTTTCGTGTTTATGCATCAGAAATCCTATCAAAATAATTAACGACTTGAAGGCTTAATAAAAAATTAACGGCTAATGGCAAATATATTTCTTCAAATGGCAAAAAGTGCTACGTGTCAAAGCTCTTCAAATCTGTATTAATATTTATCATGGGGGGTGAGGTTTAGAAGTTATCCCGTGAAAACATCCCCCAGCCGGAACTACTTTCGTGTTTATGCATCAGAAATGCTTTAAAAATAATTAACGACTTTAAGGCTTAATAAAAAATTAACGGCTAATGGCAAAAATCAGAAATCCTATAAAAAATAATTAACGACTTTAAGGCTTAATAAAAAATTAACGGCTAATGGCAAAAATATTTCTTCTAATGGCAAAAAGTGCTACATGTCAGAGCTCTTCAAATCTGTATTAATATTTATCATGGGGGGGGGGGGGGGGTGAGGTTAAGTAGTTATCCCGTGAAAACCTCACCCAGCCAGAACTACTTTCGTGTTTATGCATCAGAAATCCGACACAAATAATTAACGACTTGAAGGCTTAATTAAAAATTAACGGCTAATGGCAAAAATCAGAAATCCTATAAAAATAATTAACGACTTTAAGGCTTAATAAAAAATTAACGGCTAATGGCAAAAATATTTCTTCTAATGGCAAAAAGTGTTACATGTCAGAGCTCTTCAAATCTGTATTAATATTGATCATGGGGGTGAGGTTAAGAAGTTATCCCGTGAAAACCTCACCCAGCCGGAACTACTTTCGTGTTTATGCATCAGAAATCCTATCAAAATAATTAACGACTTGAAGGCTTAATAAAAAATTAACTGCTAATGGCAAATATATTTCTTCAAATGGCAAAAAGTGCTACGTGTCAAAGCTCTTCAAATCTGTATTAATATTTATCATGGGGGGTGAGGTTAAGTAGTTATCCCGTGAAAACCACACCAAGGCTTTCGTGTTTATGTATCAGAAATCCTATAGAAATAATTAACGAATTTAAGGCTTAATAAAAAATTAACGGCTAATGGCAAAAATCAGAAATCCTATAAAAATAATTAACGACTTTAAGGCTTAATTAAATATTAACGGCTAATGGCAAAAATATTTCTTCTAATGGCAAAAAGTGCTACATGTCAGAGCTCTTCAAATCTCTATTAATATTTTTCATGGGGGGTGAGGTTAAGTAGTTATCCCGTGAAAACCACACCAAGGCTTTCGTGTGTATGTATCAGAAATGCTATAAAAATAATTAACGAATTGAAGGCTTAATAAAAAATTAACGGCTAATGGCAAAAATCAGAAATCCTATCAAAATAATTAACGACTTTAAGGCTTAATAAAAAATTAACGACTAATGGCAAAAATATTTCTTCTAATGGCAAAAAGTGCTACATGTCAGAGCTCTTCAAATCTGTATTAATATTTATCATGGGGGGGGGGTGAGGTTTAGAAGTTACCCGTGAAAACCTCACCCAGCCGGAACTACTTTCGTGTTTATGCATCAGAAATCCGATACAAATAATTAACGACTTGAAGGCTTAATAAAAAATTAACGGCTAATGGCAAAAATCAGAAATCCTATCATAATAATTAACGACTTTAAGGCTTAATAAAAAATTAACGGCTAATGGCAAAACTATTTCTTCTAATGGCAAAAAGTGTTACATGTCAGAGCTCTTCAAATCTGTATTAATATTGATCATGGGGGTGAGGTTAAGAAGTTATCCCGTGAAAACCTCACCCAGCCGGAACTACTTTCGTGTTTATGCATCAGAAATGCTTTAAAAATAATTAACGACTTTAAGGCTTAATAAAAAATTAACGGCTAATGGCAAAAATCAGAAATCCTATAAAAAATAATTAACGACTTTAAGGCTTAATAAAAAATTAACGGCTAATGGCAAAAATATTTCTTCTAATGGCAAAAAGTGCTACATGTCAGAGCTCTTCAAATCTGTATTAATATTTATTTGGGGGGGGGGGGTGAGGTTAAGTAGTTATCCCGTGAAAACCTCACCCAGCCAGAACTACTTTCGTGTTTATGCATCAGAAATCCGACACAAATAATTAACGACTTGAAGGCTTAATTAAAAATTAACGGCTAATGGCAAAAATCAGAAATTCTATAAAAATAATTAACGACTTTAAGGCTTAATAAAAAATTAACGGCTAATGGCAAAAATATTTCTTCTAATGGCAAAAAGTGTTACATGTCAGAGCTCTTCAAATCTGTATTAATATTGATCATGGGGGTGAGGTTAAGAAGTTATCCCGTGAAAACCTCACCCAGCCGGAACTACTTTCGTGTTTATGCATCAGAAATCCTATCAAAATAATTAACGACTTGAAGGCTTAATAAAAAATTAACTGCTAATGGCAAATATATTTCTTCAAATGGCAAAAAGTGCTACGTGTCAAAGCTCTTCAAATCTGTATTAATATTTATCATGGGGGGTGAGGTTAAGTAGTTATCCCGTGAAAACCACACCAAGGCTTTCGTGTTTATGTATCAGAAATCCTATAGAAATAATTAACGAATTTAAGGCTTAATAAAAAATTAACGGCTAATGGCAAAAATCAGAAATCCTATAAAAATAATTAACGACTTTAAGGCTTAATTAAATATTAACGGCTAATGGCAAAAATATTTCTTCTAATGGCAAAAAGTGCTACATGTCAGAGCTCTTCAAATTTCTATTAATATTTTTCATGGGGGGTGAGGTTAAGTAGTTATCCCGTGAAAACCACACCAAGGCTTTCGTGTTTATGTATCAGAAATGCTATAAAAATAATTAACGAATTTAAGGCTTAATAAAAAATTAACGGCTAATGGCAAAAATCAGAAATCCTATCAAAATAATTAACGACTTTAAGGCTTAATAAAAAATTAACGACTAATGGCAAAAATATTTCTTCTAATGGCAAAAAGTGCTACATGTCAGAGCTCTTCAAATCTGTATTAATATTTATCATGGGGGGGTGAGGTTTAGAAGTTATCCCGTGAAAACCTCACCCAGCCGGAACTACTTTCGTGTTTATGCATCAGAAATCCGATACAAATAATTAACGACTTGAAGGCTTAATAAAAAATTAACGGCTAATGGCAAAAATCAGAAATCCTATCATAATAATTAACGACTTTAAGGCTTAATAAAAAATTAACGGCTAATGGCAAAAATATTTCTTCTAATGGCAAAAAGTGTTACATGTCAGAGCTCTTCAAATCTGTATTAATATTGATCATGGGGGTGAGGTTAAGAAGTTATCCCGTGAAAACCTCACCCAGCCGGAACTACTTTCGTGTTTATGCATCAGAAATCCTATCAAAATAATTAACGACTTGAAGGCTTAATAAAAAATTAACGGCTAATGGCAAATATATTTCTTCAAATGGCAAAAAGTGCTACGTGTCAAAGCTCTTCAAATCTGTATTAATATTTATCATGGGGGGTGAGGTTTAGAAGTTATCCCGTGAAAACATCCCCCAGCCGGAACTACTTTCGTGTTTATGCATCAGAAATGCTTTAAAAATAATTAACGACTTTAAGGCTTAATAAAAAATTAACGGCTAATGGCAAAAATCAGAAATCCTATAAAAAATAATTAACGACTTTAAGGCTTAATAAAAAATTAACGGCTAATGGCAAAAATATTTCTTCTAATGGCAAAAAGTGCTACATGTCAGAGCTCTTCAAATCTGTATTAATATTTATCATGGGGGGGGGGGGGTGAGGTTAAGTAGTTATCCCGTGAAAACCTCACCCAGCCAGAACTACTTTCGTGTTTATGCATCAGAAATCCGACACAAATAATTAACGACTTGAAGGCTTAATTAAAAATTAACGGCTAATGGCAAAAATCAGAAATCCTATAAAAATAATTAACGACTTTAAGGCTTAATAAAAAATTAACGGCTAATGGCAAAAATATTTCTTCTAATGGCAAAAAGTGTTACATGTCAGAGCTCTTCAAATCTGTATTAATATTGATCATGGGGGTGAGGTTAAGAAGTTATCCCGTGAAAACCTCACCCAGCCGGAACTACTTTCGTGTTTATGCATCAGAAATCCTATCAAAATAATTAACGACTTGAAGGCTTAATAAAAAATTAACTGCTAATGGCAAATATATTTCTTCAAATGGCAAAAAGTGCTACGTGTCAAAGCTCTTCAAATCTGTATTAATATTTATCATGGGGGGTGAGGTTAAGTAGTTATCCCGTGAAAACCACACCAAGGCTCTCGTGTTTATGTATCAGAAATCCTATAGAAATAATTAACGAATTTAAGGCTTAATAAAAAATTAACGGCTAATGGCAAAAATCAGAAATCCTATAAAAATAATTAACGACTTTAAGGCTTAATTAAATATTAACGGCTAATGGCAAAAATATTTCTTCTAATGGCAAAAAGTGCTACATGTCAGAGCTCTTCAAATCTCTATTAATATTTTTCATGGGGGGTGAGGTTAAGTAGTTATCCCGTGAAAACCACACCAAGGCTTTCGTGTTTATGTATCAGAAATGCTATAAAAATAATTAACGAATTTAAGGCTTAATAAAAAATTAACGGCTAATGGCAAAAATCAGAAATCCTATCAAAATAATTAACGACTTTAAGGCTTAATAAAAAATTAACGACTAATGGCAAAAATATTTCTTCTAATGGCAAAAAGTGCTACATGTCAGAGCTCTTCAAATCTGTATTAATATTTATCATGGGGGGGGGGGTGAGGTTTAGAAGTTACCCGTGAAAACCTCACCCAGCCGGAACTACTTTCGTGTTTATGCATCAGAAATCCGATACAAATAATTAACGACTTGAAGGCTTAATAAAAAATTAACGGCTAATGGCAAAAATCAGAAATCCTATCATAATAATTAACGACTTTAAGGCTTAATAAAAAATTAACGGCTAATGGCAAAACTATTTCTTCTAATGGCAAAAAGTGTTACATGTCAGAGCTCTTCAAATCTGTATTAATATTGATCATGGGGGTGAGGTTAAGAAGTTATCCCGTGAAAACCTCACCCAGCCGGAACTACTTTCGTGTTTATGCATCAGAAATGCTTTAAAAATAATTAACGACTTTAAGGCTTAATAAAAAATTAACGGCTAATGGCAAAAATCAGAAATCCTATAAAAAATAATTAACGACTTTAAGGCTTAATAAAAAAATTAACGGCTAATGGCAAAACTATTTCTTCTAATGGCAAAAAGTGCTACATGTCAGAGCTCTTCAAATCTGTATTAATATTTATTTGGGGGGGGGGGTGAGGTTAAGTAGTTATCCCGTGAAAACCTCACCCAGCCAGAACTACTTTCGTGTTTATGCATCAGAAATCCGACACAAATAATTAACGACTTGAAGGCTTAATTAAAAATTAACGGCTAATGGCAAAAATCAGAAATTCTATAAAAATAATTAACGACTTTAAGGCTTAATAAAAAATTAACGGCTAATGGCAAAAATATTTCTTCTAATGGCAAAAAGTGTTACATGTCAGAGCTCTTCAAATCTGTATTAATATTGATCATGGGGGTGAGGTTAAGAAGTTATCCCGTGAAAACCTCACCCAGCCGGAACTACTTTCGTGTTTATGCATCAGAAATCCTATCAAAATAATTAACGACTTGAAGGCTTAATAAAAAATTAACTGCTAATGGCAAATATATTTCTTCAAATGGCAAAAAGTGCTACGTGTCAAAGCTCTTCAAATCTGTATTAATATTTATCATGGGGGGTGAGGTTAAGTAGTTATCCCGTGAAAACCACACCAAGGCTTTCGTGTTTATGTATCAGAAATCCTATAGAAATAATTAACGAATTTAAGGCTTAATAAAAAATTAACGGCTAATGGCAAAAATCAGAAATCCTATAAAAATAATTAACGACTTTAAGGCTTAATTAAATATTAACGGCTAATGGCAAAAATATTTCTTCTAATGGCAAAAAGTGCTACATGTCAGAGCTCTTCAAATTTCTATTAATATTTTTCATGGGGGGTGAGGTTAAGTAGTTATCCCGTGAAAACCACACCAAGGCTTTCGTGTTTATGTATCAGAAATGCTATAAAAATAATTAACGAATTTAAGGCTTAATAAAAAATTAACGGCTAATGGCAAAAATCAGAAATCCTATCAAAATAATTAACGACTTTAAGGCTTAATAAAAAATTAACGACTAATGGCAAAAATATTTCTTCTAATGGCAAAAAGTGCTACATGTCAGAGCTCTTCAAATCTGTATTAATATTTATCATGGGGGGGGGGTGAGGTTTAGAAGTTACCCGTGAAAACCTCACCCAGCCGGAACTACTTTCGTGTTTATGCATCAGAAATCCGATACAAATAATTAACGACTTGAAGGCTTAATAAAAAATTAACGGCTAATGGCAAAAATCAGAAATCCTATAAAAATAATTAACGACTTTAAGGCTTAATAAAAAATTAACGGCTAATGGCAAAACTATTTCTTCTAATGGCAAAAAGTGTTACATGTCAGAGCTCTTCAAATCTGTATTAATATTGATCATGGGGGTGAGGTTAAGAAGTTATCCCGTGAAAACCTCACCCAGCCGGAACTACTTTCGTGTTTATGCATCAGAAATCCTATCAAAATAATTAACGACTTGAAGGCTTAATAAAAAATTAACAGCTAATGGCAAATATATTTCTTCAAATGGCAAAAAGTGCTACGTGTCAAAGCTCTTCAAATCTGTATTAATATTTATCATGGGGGGTGAGGTTTAGAAGTTATCCCGTGAAAACATCCCCCAGCCGGAACTACTTTCGTGTTTATGCATCAGAAATGCTTTAAAAATAATTAACGACTTTAAGGCTTAATAAAAAATTAACGGCTAATGGCAAAAATCAGAAATCCTATAAAAAATAATTAACTACTTTAAGGCTTAATAAAAAATTAACGGCTAATGGCAAAAATATTTCTTCTAATGGCAAAAAGTGCTACATGTCAGAGCTCTTCAAATCTGTATTAATATTTATCATGGGGGGGGGTGAGGTTAAGTAGTTATCCCGTGAAAACCTCACCCAGCCAGAACTACTTTCGTGTTTATGCATCAGAAATCCGACACAAATAATTAACGACTTGAAGGCTTAATTAAAAATTAACGGCTAATGGCAAAAATCAGAAATCCTATAAAAATAATTAACGACTTTAAGGCTTAATAAAAAATTAACGGCTAATGGCAAAAATATTTCTTCTAATGGCAAAAAGTGTTACATGTCAGAGCTCTTCAAATCTGTATTAATATTGATCATGGGGGTGAGGTTAAGAAGTTATCCCGTGAAAACCTCACCCAGCCGGAACTACTTTCGTGTTTATGCATCAGAAATCCTATCAAAATAATTAACGACTTGAAGGCTTAATAAAAAATTAACGGCTAATGGCAAATATATTTCTTCAAATGGCAAAAAGTGCTACGTGTCAAAGCTCTTCAAATCTGTATTAATATTTATCATGGGGGGTGAGGTTAAGTAGTTATCCCGTGAAAACCACACCAAGGCTTTCGTGTTTATGTATCAGAAATCCTATAGAAATAATTAACGAATTTAAGGCTTAATAAAAAATTAACGGCTAATGGCAAAAATCAGAAATCCTATAAAAATAATTAACGACTTTAAGGCTTAATTAAATATTAACGGCTAATGGCAAAAATATTTCTTCTAATGGCAAAAAGTGCTACATGTCAGAGCTCTTCAAATCTGTATTAATATTTATCATGGGGGGGGGGGTGAGGTTTAGAAGTTACCCGTGAAAACCTCACCCAGCCGGAACTACTTTCGTGTTTATGCATCAGAAATCCGATACAAATAATTAACGACTTGAAGGCTTAATAAAAAATTAACGGCTAATGGCAAAAATCAGAAATCCTATCAAAATAATTAACGACTTTAAGGCTTAATAAAAAATTAACGACTAATGGCAAAAATATTTCTTCTAATGGCAAAAAGTGCTACATGTCAGAGCTCTTCAAATCTGTATTAATATTTATCATTGGGGGGGGGGGGTGAGGTTTAGAAGTTACCCGTGAAAACCTCACCCAGCCGGAACTACTTTCGTGTTTATGCATCAGAAATCCGATACAAATAATTAACGACTTGAAGGCTTAATAAAAAATTAACGGCTAATGGCAAAAATCAGAAATCCTATCATAATAATTAACGACTTTAAGGCTTAATAAAAAATTAACGGCTAATGGCAAAACTATTTCTTCTAATGGCAAAAAGTGTTACCTGTCAGAGCTCTTCAAATCTGTATTAATATTGATCATGGGGGTGAGGTTAAGAAGTTATCCCGTGAAAACCTCACCCAGCCGGAACTACTTTCGTGTTTATGCATCAGAAATGCTTTAAAAATAATTAACGACTTTAAGGCTTAATAAAAAATTAACGGCTAATGGCAAAAATCAGAAATCCTATAAAAAATAATTAACGACTTTAAGGCTTAATAAAAAATTAACGGCTAATGGCAAAAATATTTCTTCTAATGGCAAAAAATGCTACATGTCAGAGCTCTTCAAATCTGTATTAATATTTATTTGGGGGGGGGGTGAGGTTAAGTAGTTATCCCGTGAAAACCTCACCCAGCCAGAACTACTTTCGTGTTTATGCATCAGAAATCCGACACAAATAATTAACGACTTGAAGGCTTAATTAAAAATTAACGGCTAATGGCAAAAATCAGAAATTCTATAAAAATAATTAACGACTTTAAGGCTTAATAAAAAATTAACGGCTAATGGCAAAAATATTTCTTCTAATGGCAAAAAGTGTTACATGTCAGAGCTCTTCAAATCTGTATTAATATTGATCATGGGGGTGAGGTTAAGAAGTTATCCCGTGAAAACCTCACCCAGCCGGAACTACTTTCGTGTTTATGCATCAGAAATCCTATCAAAATAATTAACGACTTGAAGGCTTAATAAAAAATTAACTGCTAATGGCAAATATATTTCTTCAAATGGCAAAAAGTGCTACGTGTCAAAGCTCTTCAAATCTGTATTAATATTTATCATGGGGGGTGAGGTTAAGTAGTTATCCCGTGAAAACCACACCAAGGCTTTCGTGTTTATGTATCAGAAATCCTATAGAAATAATTAACGAATTTAAGGCTTAATAAAAAATTAACGGCTAATGGCAAAAATCAGAAATCCTATAAAAATAATTAACGACTTTAAGGCTTAATTAAATATTAACGGCTAATGGCAAAAATATTTCTTCTAATGGCAAAAAGTGCTACATGTCAGAGCTCTTCAAATTTCTATTAATATTTTTCATGGGGGGTGAGGTTAAGTAGTTATCCCGTGAAAACCACACCAAGGCTTTCGTGTTTATGTATCAGAAATGCTATAAAAACAATTAACGAATTTAAGGCTTAATAAAAAATTAACGGCTAATGGCAAAAATCAGAAATCCTATCAAAATAATTAACGACTTTAAGGCTTAATAAAAAATTAACGACTAATGGCAAAAATATTTCTTCTAATGGCAAAAAGTGCTACATGTCAGAGCTCTTCAAATCTGTATTAATATTTATCATGGGGGGGGGGGGTGAGGTTTAGACGTTACCCGTGAAAACCTCACCCAGCCGGAACTACTTTCGTGTTTATGCATCAGAAATCCGATACAAATAATTAACGACTTGAAGGCTTAATAAAAAATTAACGGCTAATGGCAAAAATCAGAAATCCTATAAAAATAATTAACGACTTTAAGGCTTAATAAAAAATTAACGGCTAATGGCAAAACTATTTCTTCTAATGGCAAAAAGTGTTACATGTCAGAGCTCTTCAAATCTGTATTAATATTGATCATGGGGGTGAGGTTAAGAAGTTATCCCGTGAAAACCTCACCCAGCCGGAACTACTTTCGTGTTTATGCATCAGAAATCCTATCAAAATAATTAACGACTTGAAGGCTTAATAAAAAATTAACAGCTAATGGCAAATATATTTCTTCAAATGGCAAAAAGTGCTACGTGTCAAAGCTCTTCAAATCTGTATTAATATTTATCATGGGGGGTGAGGTTTAGAAGTTATCCCGTGAAAACATCCCCCAGCCGGAACTACTTTCGTGTTTATGCATCAGAAATGCTTTAAAAATAATTAACGACTTTAAGGCTTAATAAAAAATTAACGGCTAATGGCAAAAATCAGAAATCCTATAAAAAATAATTAACTACTTTAAGGTAGGTCCCTAGTCCTGGACCTACTTGTGATTTCTCAAAATTTTGAGTTTAAATACTTAGATTGTTCATTTGAGGGTATGATAAAAACACAAAAATGGGGGGTTGTCAGTATAATGAGTAAATTATGGTATTTTTATTACGTGTACCCCCATTTGTCAAACGGCAATATCAGAATTCATTGAAGAAGTCCTAGAATATGTCCATAAAATTTTGTTTGAGGTATGATGCTGCAATTTTTTTCCTCAAATATGAAATAAATATGTTTAACTAAATAATTAAAAGTGAAATTTTAACACAGTTTCATGTTTTTTAATAATGGTGGTACAAAATTGAACTCAATACAGGCCCTCGGCAGTCAAAAATACGGCACTGCAACACCACTAATATGAATATTTTAAAAATTTGACTTGTGATTTTTCATTCAAACTCACATATTATGTTCATATATGAATGCTTGTTAAAATACATTTAAAAAATCTGCCCTTTCTCAGCATAATATTTTCACAGCATCTCAATTTATATTTACATTTTTTGGCCAAAATAGCCATTTTGAAGATGATTTTCACATAATAGAAGATAACAAATATATAACAAGATAACAAATATATAACAAGTGCAGAGTTGTTTTATTTAATTCCACAAGTGCATTATCGCATATCATGAATTTTTTTTAATTTACAGATAATTTTAACATGTAATACCCCTGTATATCAATTAAACAAATATGTACCTCTGGTTTTATGTGTGAATTAGATGACAAAAAATGGAAAGAAGATTGGAGCCATAGTCTACTCAAATATAAGTGATTGAGTGTTATTGTATTCATTTTCTAAATTAAAAAACATCCAGGTAAATGTAAAAATACGTTTGATAATAATAGTACGTGAACCAATACCAGAGTTCGATCCGGACATGACGTCACGCTACTAGACCCCTACTTTAAGGCTTAATAAAAAATTAACGGCTAATGGCAAAAATATTTCTTCTAATGGCAAAAAGTGCTACATGTCAGAGCTCTTCAAATCTGTATTAATATTTATCATGGGGGGGGGGTGAGGTTAAGTAGTTATCCCGTGAAAACCTCACCCAGCCAGAACTACTTTCGTGTTTATGCATCAGAAATCCGACACAAATAATTAACGACTTGAAGGCTTAATTAAAAATTAACGGCTAATGGCAAAAATCAGAAATCCTATAAAAATAATTAACGACTTTAAGGCTTAATAAAAAATTAACGGCTAATGGCAAAAATCTTTCTTCTAATGGCAAAAAGTGTTACATGTCAGAGCTCTTCAAATCTGTATTAATATTGATCATGGGGGTGAGGTTAAGAAGTTATCCCGTGAAAACCTCACCCAGCCGGAACTACTTTCGTGTTTATGCATCAGAAATCCTATCAAAATAATTAACGACTTGAAGGCTTAATAAAAAATTAACGGCTAATGGCAAATATATTTCTTCAAATGGCAAAAAGTGCTACGTGTCAAAGCTCTTCAAATCTGTATTAATATTTATCATGGGGGGTGAGGTTAAGTAGTTATCCCGTGAAAACCACACCAAGGCTTTCGTATTTATGTATCAGAAATCCTATAGAAATAATTAACGAATTTAAGGCTTAATAAAAAATTAACGGCTAATGGCAAAAATCAGAAATCCTATAAAAATAATTAACGACTTTAAGGCTTAATTAAATATTAACGGCTAATGGCAAAAATATTTCTTCTAATGGCAAAAAGTGCTACATGTCAGAGCTCTTCAAATCTCTATTAATATTTTTCATGGGGGGTGAGGTTAAGTAGTTATCCCGTGAAAACCACACCATGGCTTTCGTGTTTATGTATCAGAAATGCTATAAAAATAATTAACGAATTTAAGGCTTAATAAAAAATTAACGGCTAATGGCAAAAATCAGAAATCCTATCAAAATAATTAACGACTTTAAGGCTTAATAAAAAATTAACGACTAATGGCAAAAATATTTCTTCTAATGGCAAAAAGTGCTACATGTCAGAGCTCTTCAAATCTGTATTAATATTTATCATGGGGGGGGGGGGGGTGAGGTTTAGAAGTTACCCGTGAAAACCTCACCCAGCCGGAACTACTTTCGTGTTTATGCATCAGAAATCCGATACAAATAATTAACGACTTGAAGGCTTAATAAAAAATTAACGGCTAATGGCAAAAATATTTCTTCTAATGGCAAAAAGTGCTACATGTCAGAGCTCTTCAAATCTGTATTAATATTTATCATGGGGGGTGAGGTTAAGTAGTTATCCCGTGAAAACCTCACCCAGCCGGAACTACTTTCGTGTTTATGCATCAGAAATCCGACACAAATAATTAACGACTTGAAGGCTTAATAAAAAATTAACGGCTAATGGCAAAAATCAGAAATCCTATAAAAATAATTAACGACTTTAAGGCTTAATAAAAAATTAACGGCTAATGGCAAAAATCAGAAATCCTATAAAAATAATTAACGACTTTAAGGCTTAATAAAAAATTAACGGCTAATGGCAAAAATATTTCTTCTAATGGCAAAAAGTGCTACATGTCAGAGCTCTTCTAATCTGTATTAATATTTATCATGGGGGGGTGAGGTTAAGAAGTTATCCCGTGAAAACCTCACCCAGCCGGAACTACTTTCCTGTTTATGCATCAGAAATGCTTTAAAAATAATTAACGACTTTAAGGCTTAATAAAAAATTAACTGCTAATGGCAAATATATTTCTTCAAATGGCAAAAAGTGCTACGTGTCAAAGCTCTTCAAATCTGTATTAATATTTATCATGGGGGGTGAGGTTAAGTAGTTATCCCGTGAAAACCACACCAAGGCTTTCGTGTTTATGTATCAGAAATCCTATAGAAATAATTAACGAATTTAAGGCTTAATAAAAAATTAACGGCTAATGGCAAAAATCAGAAATCCTATAAAAATAATTAACGACTTTAAGGCTTAATTAAATATTAACGGCTAATGGCAAAAATATTTCTTCTAATGGCAAAAAGTGCTACATGTCAGAGCTCTTCAAATTTCTATTAATATTTTTCATGGGGGGTGAGGTTAAGTAGTTATCCCGTGAAAACCACACCAAGGCTTTCGTGTTTATGTATCAGAAATGCTATAAAAACAATTAACGAATTTAAGGCTTAATAAAAAATTAACGGCTAATGGCAAAAATCAGAAATCCTATCAAAATAATTAACGACTTTAAGGCTTAATAAAAAATTAACGACTAATGGCAAAAATATTTCTTCTAATGGCAAAAAGTGCTACATGTCAGAGCTCTTCAAATCTGTATTAATATTTATCATGGGGGGGGGGTGAGGTTTAGAAGTTACCCGTGAAAACCTCACCCAGCCGGAACTACTTTCGTGTTTATGCATCAGAAATCCGATACAAATAATTAACGACTTGAAGGCTTAATAAAAAATTAACGGCTAATGGCAAAAATCAGAAATCCTATAAAAATAATTAACGACTTTAAGGCTTAATAAAAAATTAACGGCTAATGGCAAAACTATTTCTTCTAATGGCAAAAAGTGTTACATGTCAGAGCTCTTCAAATCTGTATTAATATTGATCATGGGGGTGAGGTTAAGAAGTTATCCCGTGAAAACCTCACCCAGCCGGAACTACTTTCGTGTTTATGCATCAGAAATCCTATCAAAATAATTAACGACTTGAAGGCTTAATAAAAAATTAACAGCTAATGGCAAATATATTTCTTCAAATGGCAAAAAGTGCTACGTGTCAAAGCTCTTCAAATCTGTATTAATATTTATCATGGGGGGTGAGGTTTAGAAGTTATCCCGTGAAAACATCCCCCAGCCGGAACTACTTTCGTGTTTATGCATCAGAAATGCTTTAAAAATAATTAACGACTTTAAGGCTTAATAAAAAATTAACGGCTAATGGCAAAAATCAGAAATCCTATAAAAAATAATTAACTACTTTAAGGCTTAATAAAAAATTAACGGCTAATGGCAAAAATATTTCTTCTAATGGCAAAAAGTGCTACATGTCAGAGCTCTTCAAATCTGTATTAATATTTATCATGGGGGGGGGGGGGTGAGGTTAAGTAGTTATCCCGTGAAAACCTCACCCAGCCAGAACTACTTTCGTGTTTATGCATCAGAAATCCGACACAAATAATTAACGACTTGAAGGCTTAATTAAAAATTAACGGCTAATGGCAAAAATCAGAAATCCTATAAAAATAATTAACGACTTTAAGGCTTAATAAAAAATTAACGGCTAATGGCAAAAATCTTTGTTCTAATGGCAAAAAGTGTTACATGTCAGAGCTCTTCAAATCTGTATTAATATTGATCATGGGGGTGAGGTTAAGAAGTTATCCCGTGAAAACCTCACCCAGCCGGAACTACTTTCGTGTTTATGCATCAGAAATCCTATCAAAATAATTAACGACTTGAAGGCTTAATAAAAAATTAACGGCTAATGGCAAATATATTTCTTCAAATGGCAAAAAGTGCTACGTGTCAAAGCTCTTCAAATCTGTATTAATATTTATCATGGGGGGTGAGGTTAAGTAGTTATCCCGTGAAAACCACACCAAGGCTTTCGTATTTATGTATCAGAAATCCTATAGAAATAATTAACGAATTTAAGGCTTAATAAAAAATTAACGGCTAATGGCAAAAATCAGAAATCCTATAAAAATAATTAACGACTTTAAGGCTTAATTAAATATTAACGGCTAATGGCAAAAATATTTCTTCTAATGGCAAAAAGTGCTACATGTCAGAGCTCTTCAAATCTCTATTAATATTTTTCATGGGGGGTGAGGTTAAGTAGTTATCCCGTGAAAACCACACCATGGCTTTCGTGTTTATGTATCAGAAATGCTATAAAAATAATTAACGAATTTAAGGCTTAATAAAAAATTAACGGCTAATGGCAAAAATCAGAAATCCTATAAAAATAATTAACGACTTTAAGGCTTAATAAAAAATTAACGACTAATGGCAAAAATATTTCTTCTAATGGCAAAAAGTGCTACATGTCAGAGCTCTTCAAATCTGTATTAATATTTATCATGGGGGGGGGGGTGAGGTTTAGAAGTTACCCGTGAAAACCTCACCCAGCCGGAACTACTTTCGTGTTTATGCATCAGAAATCCGATACAAATAATTAACGACTTGAAGGCTTAATAAAAAATTAACGGCTAATGGCAAAAATATTTCTTCTAATGGCAAAAAGTGCTACATGTCAGAGCTCTTCAAATCTGTATTAATATTTATCATGGGGGGTGAGGTTAAGTAGTTATCCCGTGAAAACCTCACCCAGCCGGAACTACTTTCGTGTTTATGAATCAGAAATCCTATCAAAATAATTAACGACTTTAAGGCTTAATAAAAAATTAACGGCTAATGGCAAAAATATTTCTTCTAATGGCAAAAAGTGCTACATGTCAGAGCTCTTCAAATCTGTATTAATATTTATCATGGGGGTGAGGTTAAGAAGTTATCCCCGTGAAAACCTCACCCAGCCGGAACTACTTTCGTGTTTATGCATCAGAAATCCTATAGAAATAATTAACAACTTTAAGGCTGAATAAAAAATTAACGGCTAATGGCAAACATATTTCTTCTAATGGCAAAAAGTGCTACATGTCAGAGGTTTTCAAATCCGTATTAATATTTATCATGGGGGGTGAGGTTAAAAAGTTATCCCGTGAATACCTTACCCAGCCGGAAATACTTTCGTGTTTATGCATAAGAAATCCTATCAAAATAATTAACGAATTTAAGGCTTAATAAAAAATTAACGGCTAATGGCAAAAATATTTCTTCTAATGGCAAAAAGTGTTACATGTCAGAGGTCTTCAAATCTGTATTAATATTGATCATGGGGGTGAGGTTAAGAAGTTATCCCGTGAAAACCTCACCCAGCCGGAACTACTTTCGTGTTTATGCATCAGAAATCCGATAAAAATAATTAACGACTTGAAGGCTTAATAAAAAATTAACGGCTAATGGCAAAAATATTCTTCTAATGGCAAAAAGTGCTACATGTCAGAGCTCTTCAAATCTGTATTAATATTTATCATGGGGATTGAGGTTAAGTAGTTATCCCGTGAAAACCTCACCCAGCCGGAACTACTTTCGTGTTTATGCATCAGAAATCCGACACAAATAATTAACGACTTGAAGGCTTAATAAAAAATTAGCGGCTAATGGCAAAAATCAGAAATCCTATAAAAATAATTAACGACTTTAAGGCTTAATAAAAAATTAACGGCTAATGGCAAAAATCAGAAATCCTATAAAAATAATTAACGACTTTAAGGCTTAATAAAAAATTAACGGTTAATGGCAAAAATATTTCTTCTAATGGCAAAAAGTGCTACATGTCAGAGCTCTTCTAATCTGTATTAATATTTATCATGGGGGGGTGAGGTTAAGAAGTTATCCCGTGAAAACCTCACCCAGCCGGAACTACTTTCGTGTTTATGCATCAGAAATGCTTTAAAAATAATTAACGACTTTAAGGCTTAATAAAAATATACGGCTAATGGCAAAAATCAGAAATCCTATAAAAATAATTAACGACTTTAAGGCTTAATAAAAAATTAACGGCTAATGGCAAAAATATTTCTTCTAATGGCAAAAAGTGCTACATGTCAGAGCTCTTCAAATTTGTATTAATATTTATCATGGGGGGTGAGGTTAAGTAGTTCTCCCGTGAAAACCACACCAATGCTTTCGTGTTTATGTATCAGAAATCCTATAAAAATAATTAACGAATTTAAGGCTTAATAAAAAATTAACGGCTAATGGCAAAAATCAGAAATCCTATAAAAATAATTAACGACTTTAAGGCTTAATAAAAAATTAACTGTTATTGGGAAAAATATTTCTTCTAATGGCAAAAAGTGCTACATGTCAGAGCTCTTCAAATCTGTATTAATATTTATCATGGGGGGGTGAGGTTAAGAAGTTTTCCCGTGAAAACCTCACCCAGCCGGAACTACTTTCGTGTTTATGCATCAGAAATCCTATAAAAATAATTACGAATTTAAGGCTTAATAAAAAATTAACGGCTCATGGCAACAATATTTCTTCTAATGGCAAAAAGTGCTACATGTCAGAGCTCTTCAAATCTGTATTAATATTGATCATGGGGGTGAGGTTAAGAAGTTATCCCGTGAAAACCTCACCCAGCCGGAACTACTTTCGTGTTTATGAATCAGAAATCCTATCAAAATAATTAACGACTTTAAGGCTTAATAAAAAATTAACGGCTAATGGCAAAAATATTTCTTCTAATGGCAAAAAGTGCTACATGTCAGAGCTCTTCAAATCTGTATTAATATTTATCATGGGGGTGAGGTTAAGAAGTTATCCCCGTGAAAACCTCACCCAGCCGGAACTACTTTCGTGTTTATGCATCAGAAATCCTATAGAAATAATTAACAACTTTAAGGCTGAATAAAAAATTAACGGCTAATGGCAAACATATTTCGTATAATGGCAAAAAGTGCTACATGTCAGAGGTTTTCAAATCTGTATTAATATTTATCATGGGGGGTGAGGTTAAGAAGTTATCCCGTGAATACCTCACCCAGCCGGAACTACTTTCGTGTTTATGCATAAGAAATCCTATCAAAATAATTAACGAATTTAAGGCTTAATAAAAAATTAACAGCTAATGGCAAAAATATTTCTTCTAATGGCAAAAAGTGTTACATGTCAGAGGTCTTCAAATCTGTATTAATATTTATCATGGGGGTGAGATTAAGAAGTTATCCCGTGAAAACCTCACCCAGCCGGAACTACTTTCGTGTTTATGCATCAGAAATCCGATAAAAATAATTAACGACTTGAAGGCTTAATAAAAAATTAACGGCTAATGGCAAAAATATTCTTCTAATGGCAAAAAGTGCTACATGTCAGAGCTCTCCAAATCTGTATTAATATTTATCATGGGGGTGAGGTTAAGAAGTTATCTCGTGAAAACCTCACTCAGCTGGAACTACTTTCGTGTTTATGCATCAGAAATCCTATAAAAATAATTAACGACTTTAAGGCTTAATAAAAAATTAACGGCTAATGGCAATATATTTCTTCTTATGGTAAAAAGTGCTACATGTCAGAGCTCTTCAAATCTGTATTAATATTTATCATGGGGGGTGAGGTTAAGAAGTTATCCCGTGAAAACCTAACCCAGCCGGAACTACTTTCGTGTTTATGCATCAAAATCCGATCAAATTAATTAACGACTTTAAGGCTTAATAAAAATTTAACGACTAATGGCAAAAGTATTTCTTCTAATGGCAAAAAGTGCTACATGTCAGAGCTCTTCAAATCTGTATTAATATTTATCATGGGGGGGGGGGTGAGGTTAAGAAGTTTTCCCGTGAAAACCTCACCCAGCCGGAACTACTTTCGTGTTTATGCATCAGAAATCCTATAAAAATAATTAACGAATTTAAGGCTTAATAAAAATTAACGGCTCATGGCAACAATATTTCTTCTAATGGCAAAAAGTGCTACATGTCAGAGCTCTTCAAATCTGTATTAATATTTATCATGGGGGGTGAGGTTAAGAAGTTATCTCGTGAAAACCTCATCCAGCCGGAACTACTTTCGTGTTTATACATCAGAAATCCGATAAAAATAATTAACGACTTTAAGGCTTAATAAAAAATTAACGGCTAATGGCAACAATATTTCTTCTAATGGCAAAAAGTGCTACATGTCAGAGCTCTTCAAATCTGTATTAATATTGATTATGGGGGTAAGGTTCAGAAATTATCCCGTGAAAACCTCACCCAGCCGGAACTACTTTCGAGTTTATGCATCAGAAATCCTATAAAAAAATTAACGACTTTAAGGCTGAATAAAAAATTAACGGCTAATGGCAAATATATTTCTTCAAATGGCAAAAAGTGCTACGTGTCAGAGCTCTTCAAATCTGTATTAATATTTATCATGTTGGGTGAGGTTTAGAAGTTATCCCGTGAAAACCTCACCCAGCAGGAACTACTTTCGTGTTTATGCATCAGAAATGCTTTAAAAATAATTAACGACTTTAAGGCTTAATAAAAAATTAACCGCTAATGGCAAAAATCAGAAATCCTATAAAAAATAATTAACACTTTAAGCTGAATAAAAAATTAACGGCTAATGGCAAAAATCAGAAATCCTATAAAAATAATTAACGACTTTAAGGCTTAATAAAAAATTAACGGCTAATGGCAAAAATCAGAAATCCTATAAAAATAATTAACGACTTTAAGGCTTAATAAAAAATTTACGACTAATGGCAAAAATATTTTTTCTAATGGCAAAAAGTGCTACATGTCAGAGCTCTTCAAATCTGTATTAATATTTATCATGGGGGGGGGGGGTGAGGTTAAGAAGTTATCCCGTGAAAACCTCACCCAGCCGGAACTACTTTCGTGTTTATGCATCAGAAATCCGATAAAAATAATTAACGACTTGAAGGTTTAATAAAAAATTAATGGCTAATGGCAAAAATATTTCATCTAATGGCAAAAAGTGTTACATGTCAGAGGTCTTCAAATCTGTATTAATATTTATCATGGGGGTGAGGTTAAGAAGTTATCCCGTGAAAATCTCACCCAACCGGAACTACTTTCGTGTTTATGCATCAGAAATCCGATAAAAATAATTAACGACTTGAAGGCTTAATAAAAAATTAACGGCTAATGGCAAAAATATTTCTTCTAATGGCAAAAAGTGCTACATGTCAGAGTTCTTCAAATCTGTATTAATATTTATCATGGGGGGTGAGGTTAAGTAGTTATCCCGTGAAAACCACACCAATGCTTTCGTGTTTATGTATCAGAAATCCTATAAAAATAATTAACGAATTTAAGGCTTAATAAAAAATTAACGGCTAATGGCAAAAATCAGAAATCCTATAAAAATAATTAACGACTTTAAGGCTTAATAAAAAATTAACTGTTATTGGGAAAAATATTTCTAATGGCAAAAAGTGCTACATGTCAGAGCTCTTCAAATCTGTATTAATATTTATCATGGGGGGGTGAGGTTAAGAAGTTTTCCCGTGAAAACCTCACCCAGCCGGAACTACTTTCGTGTTTATGCATCAGAAATCCTATAAAAATAATTACGAATTTAAGGCTTAATAAAAAATTAACGGCTCATGGCAACAATATTTCTTCTAATGGCAAAAAGTGCTACATGTCAGAGCTCTTCAAATCTGTATTAATATTTATCATGGGGGTGAGGTTAAGAAGTTATCCCCGCGAAAACCTCACCCAGCCGGAACTACTTTCGTGTTTATGCATCAGAAATCCTATAGAAATAATTAACAACTTTAAGGCTGAATAAAAAATTAACGGCTAATGGCAAACATATTTCTTCTAATGGCAAAAAGTGCTACATGTCAGAGGTTTTCAAATCTGTATTAATATTTATCATGGGGGGTGAGGTTAAGAAGTTATCCCGTGAATACCTCACCCAGCCGGAACTACTTTCGTGTTTATGCATAAGAAATCCTATCAAAATAATTAACGAATTTAAGGCTTAATAAAAAATTAACGGCTAATGGCAAAAATATTTCTTCTAATGGCAAAAAGTGTTACATGTCATAGGTCTTCAAATCTGTATTAATATTTATCATGGGGGTGAGATTAAGAAGTTATCCCGTGAAAACCTCACCCAGCCGGAACTACTTTCGTCTTTATGCATCAGAAATCCGATAAAAATAATTAACGACTTGAAGGCTTAATAAAAAATTAACGGCTAATGGCAAAAATATTCTTCTAATGGCAAAAAGTGCTACATGTCAGAGCTCTTCAAATCTGTATTAATATTTATCATGGGGGTGAGGTTAAGAAGTTATCTCGTGAAAACCTCACCCAGCTGGAACTACTTTCGTGTTTATGCATCAGAAATCCTATAAAAATAATTAACGACTTTAAGGCTTAATAAAAAATTAACGGCTAATGGCAATATATTTCTTCTTATGGTAAAAAGTGCTACATGTCAGAGCTCTTCAAATCTGTATTAATATTTATCATGGGGGGTGAGGTTAAGAAGTTATCCCGTGAAAACCTAACCCAGCCGGAACTACTTTCGTGTTTATGCATCAAAATCCGATCAAATTAATTAACGACTTTAAGGCTTAATAAAAATTTAACGACTAATGGCAAAAGTATTTGTTCTAATGGCAAAAAGTGCTACATGTCAGAGCTCTTCAAATCTGTATTAATATTTATCATGGGGGGGGGGTGAGGTTAAGAAGTTTTCCGTGAAAACCTCACCCAGCCGGAACTACTTTCGTGTTTATGCATCAGAAATCCTATAAAAATAATTAACGAATTTAAGGCTTAATAAAAATTAACGGCTCATGGCAACAATATTTCTTCTAATGGCTAAAAGTGCTACATGTCAGAGCTTTTCAAATCTGTATTAATAATGATCATGGGGGTGAGGTTAAGAAGTTATCCCGTGAAAACCTCACCCAACCGGAACTACTTTCGTGTTTATGCATCAGAAATCCGATACAAATAATTAACGACTTGAAGGCTTAATGAAAAATTAACGGCTAATGGCAAAAATATTTCTTCTAATGGCAAAAAGTGCTACATGTCAGAGCTCTTCAAATCTGTATTAATATTTATCATGGGGGGTGAGGTTAAGAAGTTATCTCGTGAAAACCTCATCCAGCCGGAACTACTTTCGTGTTTATACATCAGAAATCCTATAAAAATAATTAACGACTTTAAGGCTTAATAAAAAATTAACGGCTAATGGCAACAATATTTCTTCTAATGGCAAAAAGTGCTACATGTCAGAGCTCTTCAAATCTGTATTAATATTGATCATGGGGGTAAGGTTAAGAAGTTATCCCGTGAAAACATCACCCAGCCGGAACTACTTTCGAGTTTATGCATCAGAAATCCTATAAAAAAATTAACGATTTAAGGCTGAATAAAAAATTAACGGCTAATGGCAAATATATTTCTTCAAATGGCAAAAAGTGCTACGTGTCAGAGCTCTTCAAATCTGTATTAATATTTATCATGGGGGGTGAGGTTTAGAAGTTATCCCGTGAAAACCTCACCCAGCAGGAACTACTTTCGTGTTTATGCATCAGAAATGCTTTAAAAATAATTAACGACTTTAAGGCTTAATAAAAAATTAACCGCTAATGGCAAAAATCAGAAATCCTATAAAAAATAATTAACGACTTTAAGCTTAATAAAAAATTAACGGCTAATGGCAAAAATCAGAAATCCTATAAAAATAATTAACGACTTTAAGGCTTAATAAAAAATTAACGGCTAATGGCAAAAATCAGAAATCCTATAAAAATAATTAACGACTTTAAGGCTTAATAAAAAATTTACGACTAATGGCAAAAATATTTTTTCTAATGGCAAAAAGTGCTACATGTCAGAGCTCTTCAAATCTGTATTAATTTTTATCATGGGGGGGGGGGGGGTGAGGTTAAGAAGTTATCCCGTGAAAACCTCACCCAGCCGGAACTACTTTCGTGTTTATGCATCAGAAATCCGATAAAAATAATTAACGACTTGAAGGTTTAATAAAAAATTAACGGCTAATGGCAAAAATATTTCATCTAATGGCAAAAAGTGTTACATGTCAGAGGTCTTCAAATCTGTATTAATATTTACCATGGGGGTGAGGTTAAGAAGTTATCCCGTGAAAATCTCACCCAACCGGAACTACTTTCGTGTTTATGCATCAGAAATCCGATACAAATAATTAACGACTTGAAGGCTTAATAAAAAATTAACGGCTAATGGCAAAAATATTTCTTCTAATGGCAAAAAGTGCTACATGTCAGAGCTCTTCAAATCTGTATTAATATTTATCATGGGGGGTGAGGTTAAGAAGTTATCTCGTGAAAACCTCACCCAGCCGGAACTACTTTCGTGTTTATGCATCAGGAATCCGATAAAAATAATTAACGACTTTAAGGCTTAATAAAAAATTAACACTAATGGCAACAATATTTCTTCTAATGGCAAAAAGTGCTACATGTCAGAGCTCTTCAAATCTGTATTAATATTTATCATGGGGGTAAGGTTAAGAAGTTATCTCGTGAAAACCTCACCCAGCTGGAACTACTTTCGTGTTTATGCATCAGAAATCCTATAAAAATAATTAACGACTTTAAGGCTTAATAAAAAATTAACGGCTAATGGCAATATATTTCTTCTTATGGTAAAAAGTGCTACATGTCAGAGCTCTTCAAATCTGTATTAATATTTATCATGGGGGGTGAGGTTAAGAAGTTATCCCGTGAAAACCTAACCCAGCCGGAACTACTTTCGTGTTTATGCATCAAAATCCGATCAAATTAATTAACGACTTTAAGGCTTAATAAAAATTTAACGACTAATGGCAAAAGTATTTCTTCTAATGGCAAAAAGTGCTACATGTCAGAGCTCTTCAAATCTGTATTAATATTTATCATGGGGGGGGGGGGGTGAGGTTAAGAAGTTTTCCCGTGAAAACCTCACCCAGCCGGAACTACTTTCGTGTTTATGCATCAGAAATCCTATAAAAATAATTAACGAATTTAAGGCTTAATAAAAATTAACGGCTCATGGCAACAATATTTCTTCTAATGGCTAAAAGTGCTACATGTCAGAGCTTTTCAAATCTGTATTAATAATGATCATGGGGGTGAGGTTAAGAAGTTATCCCGTGAAAACCTCACCCAACCGGAACTACTTTCGTGTTTATGCATCAGAAATCCGATACAAATAATTAACGACTTGAAGGCTTAATGAAAAATTAACGGCTAATGGAAAAAAATATTTCTTCTAATGGCAAAAAGTGCTACATGTCAGAGCTCTTCAAATCTGTATTAATATTTATCATGGGGGGTGAGGTTAAGAAGTTATCTCGTGAAAACCTCATCCAGCCGGAACTACTTTCGTGTTTATGCATCAGAAATCCTATAAAAAAATTAACGATTTAAGGCTGAATAAAAAAATAACGGCTAATGGCAAATATATTTCTTCAAATGGCAAAAAGTGCTACGTGTCAGAGCTCTTCAAATCTGTATTAATATTTATCATGGGGGGTGAGGTTTAGAAGTTATCCCGTGAAAACCTCACCCAGCAGGAACTACTTTCGTGTTTATGCATCAGAAATGCTTTAAAAATAATTAACGACTTTAAGGCTTAATAAAAAATTAACCGCTAATGGCAAAAATCAGAAATCCTATAAAAAATAATTAACGACTTTAAGCTTAATAAAAAATTAACGGCTAATGGCAAAAATCAGAAATCCTATAAAAATAATTAACGACTTTAAGGCTTAATAAAAAATTAACGGCTAATGGCAAAAATCAGAAATCCTATAAAAATAATTAACGACTTTAAGGCTTAATAAAAAATTTACGACTAATGGCAAAAATATTTTTTCTAATGGCAAAAAGTGCTACATGTCAGAGCTCTTCAAATCTGTATTAATATTTATCATGGGGGGGGGGGGGGGGTGAGGTTAAGAAGTTATCCCGTGAAAACCTCACCCAGCCGGAACTACTTTCGTGTTTATGCATCAGAAATCCGATAAAAATAATTAACGACTTGAAGGTTTAATAAAAAATTAACGGCTAATGGCAAAAATATTTCATCTAATGGCAAAAAGTGTTACATGTCAGAGGTCTTCAAATCTGTATTAATATTTATCATGGGGGTGAGGTTAAGAAGTTATCCCGTGAAAATCTCACCCAACCGGAACTACTTTCGTGTTTATGCATCAGAAATCCGATAAAAATAATTAACGACTTGAAGGCTTAATAAAAAATTAACGGCTAATGGCAAAAATATTTCTTCTAATGGCAAAAAGTGCTACATGTCAGAGCTCTTCAAATCTGTATTAATATTTATCATGGGGGGTGAGGTTAAGAAGTTATCTCGTGAAAACCTCACCCAGCCGGAACTACTTTCGTGTTTATGCATCAGGAATCCGATAAAAATAATTAACGAATTTAAGGCTTAATAAAAAATTAACACTAATGGCAACAATATTTCTTCTAATGGCAAAAAGTGCTACATGTCAGAGCTCTTCAAATCTGTATTAATATTTATCATGGGGGTAAGGTTAAGAAGTTATCTCGTGAAAACCTCACCCAGCTGGAACTACTTTCGTGTTTATGCATCAGAAATCCTATAAAAATAATTAACGACTTTAAGGCTTAATAAAAAATTAACGGCTAATGGCAATATATTTCTTCTTATGGTAAAAAGTGCTACATGTCAGAGCTCTTCAAATCTGTATTAATATTTATCATGGGGGGTGAGGTTAAGAAGTTATCCCGTGAAAACCTAACCCAGCCGGAACTACTTTCGTGTTTATGCATCAAAATCCGATCAAATTAATTAACGACTTTAAGGCTTAATAAAAATTTAACGACTAATGGCAAAAGTATTTCTTCTAATGGCAAAAAGTGCTACATGTCAGAGCTCTTCAAATCTGTATTAAAATTTATCATGGGGGGGGGGGGGTGAGGTTAAGAAGTTTTCCCGTGAAAACCTCACCCAGCCGGAACTACTTTCGTGTTTATGCATCAGAAATCCTATAAAAATAATTAACGAATTTAAGGCTTAATAAAAATTAACGGCTCATGGCAACAATATTTCTTCTAATGGCTAAAAGTGCTACATGTCAGAGCTTTTCAAATCTGTATTAATAATGATCATGGGGGTGAGGTTAAGAAGTTATCCCGTGAAAACCTCACCCAACCGGAACTACTTTCGTGTTTATGCATCAGAAATCCGATACAAATAATTAACGACTTGAAGGCTTAATGAAAAATTAACGGCTAATGGCAAAAATATTTCTTCTAATGGCAAAAAGTGCTACATGTCAGAGCTCTTCAAATCTGTATTAATATTTATCATGGGGGGTGAGGTTAAGAAGTTATCTCGTGAAAACATCACCCAGCCGGAACTACTTTCGAGTTTATGCATCAGAAATCCTATAAAAAAATTAACGACTTTAAGGCTGAATAAAAAATTAACGGCTAATGGCAAATATATTTCTTCAAATGGCAAAAAGTGCTACGTGTCAGAGCTCTTCAAATCTGTATTAATATTTATCATGGGGGGTGAGGTTTAGAAGTTATCCCGTGAAAACCTCAGCCAGCAGGAACTACTTTCGTGTTTATGCATCAGAAATGCTTTAAAAATAATTAACGACTTTAAGGCTTAATAAAAAATTAACCGCTAATGGCAAAAATCAGAAATCCTATAAAAAATAATTAACGACTTTAAGCTTAATAAAAAATTAACGGCTAATGGCAAAAATCAGAAATCCTATAAAAATAATTAACGACTTTAAGGCTTAATAAAAAATTAACGGCTAATGGCAAAAATCAGAAATCCTATAAAAATAATTAACGACTTTAAGGCTTAATAAAAAATTTACGACTAATGGCAAAAATATTTTTTCTAATGGCAAAAAGTGCTACATGTCAGAGCTCTTCAAATCTGTATTAATATTTATCATGGGGGGGGGGGGGTGAGGTTAAGAAGTTATCCCGTGAAAACCTCACCCAGCCGGAACTACTTTCGTGTTTATGCATCAGAAATCCGATAAAAATAATTAACGACTTGAAGGTTTAATAAAAAAATTAACGGCTAATGGCAAAAATATTTCATCTAATGGCAAAAAGTGTTACATGTCAGAGGTCTTCAAATCTGTATTAATATTTATCATGGGGGTGAGGTTAAGAAGTTATCCCGTGAAAATCTCACCCAACCGGAACTAATTTCGTGTTTATGCATCAGAAATCCGATAAAAATAATTAACGACTTGAAGGCTTAATAAAAAATTAACGGCTAATGGCAACAATATTTCTTCTAATGGCAAAAAGTGCTACATGTCAGAGCTCTTCAAATCTGTATTAATATTTATCATGGGGGGTGAGGTTAAGAAGTTATCTCGTGAAAACCTCACCCAGCCGGAACTACTTTCGTGTTTATGCATCAGGAATCCGATAAAAATAATTAACGACTTTAAGGCTTAATAAAAAATTAACACTAATGGCAACAATATTTCTTCTAATGGCAAAAAGTGCTACATGTCAGAGCTCTTCAAATCTGTATTAATATTGATCATGGGGGTAAGGTTAAGAAGTTATCCCGTGAAAACCTCACCCAGTCGGAACTACTTTCGATTTTATGCATCAGAAATCCTATAAAAAAATTAACGACTTTAAGGCTGAATAAAAAATTAACGGCTAATGGCAAATATATTTCTTCAAATGGCAAAAAGTGCTACGTGTCAGAGGTCTTGAAATCTGTATTAATATTTATCATGGGGGGTGAGGTTTAGAAGTTATCCCGTGAAAACCTCACCCAGCAGGAACTACTTTTGTGTTTATGCATCAGAAATGCTTTAAAAATAATTAACGACTTTAAGGCTTAATAAAAAATTAACCGCTAATGGCAAAAATCAGAAATCCTATAGAAATAATTAACGACTTTAAGGCTTAATAAAAAATTAACGGCTAATGGCAAAAATCAGAAATCCTATAAAAATAATTAATGACTTTAAGGCTTAATAAAAAATTAACGGCTAATGGCAAAAATCAGAAATCCTATAAAAATAATTAACGACCTTAAGATTTAATAAAAAATTAACGACTAATGGCAAAAATATTTCTTCTAATGGCAAAAAGTGCTACATGTCAGAGCTCTTCAAATCTGTATTAATATTTATCATGGGGGGGGGTGAGGTTAAGAAGTTATCCCCGTGAAAACCTCACCCAGCCGGAACTACTTTCGTGTTTATGCATCAGAAATCTGATAAAAATAATTAACGACTTGAAGGCTTAATAAAAAATTAACGGCTAATGGCAAAAATCAGAAATCCTATAAAAATAATTTACGACTTTAAGGCTAAATAAAAAATTAACGGCTAATGGCAAAAATATTTCTTCTAATGGCAAAAAGTGCTACATGTCAGAGCTCTTCAAATCTGTATTAATATTTATCATGGGGGTGAGGTTAAGTAGTTCTCCCGTGAAAACCACATCAAGGCTTTCGTGTTTATGTATCAGAAATCCTATAAAAATAATTAACGACTTGAAGGCTTAATAAAAAATTAACGGCTAATGGCAAAAATATTTCTTCTAATGGCAAAAAGTGCTACATGTCAGAGCTCTTCAAATCTGTATTAATATTTATCATGGGGGGTGAGGTTAAGAAGTTATCTCGTGAAAACCTCACCCAACCGGAAATACTTTCGTGTTTATGCATCAGAAATCGGATAAAAATAATTAACCTTTTTAAGGCTTAATGAAAAATTAACACTAATGGCAAAAATATTTCTTCTAATGGCAAAAAGTGCTACATGTCAGAGCTCTTCATATCTGTATTAATATTGATCATGGGGGTAAGGTTAAGAAGTTATCCCATGAAAACCTCACCCAACCGGAACTACTTTCGAGTTTATGCATCAGAAATCCTATAAAAAAATTAACGACTTTAAGGCTGAATAAAAAATTAACGGCTAATGGCAAATATATTTCTTCAAATGGCAAAAAGTGCTACGTGTCAGAGCTCTTCAAATCTGTATTAATATTTATCATGGGGGGTGAGGTTTAGAAGTTATCCCGTGAAAACCTCACCCAGCAGGAACTACTTTCGTGTTTATGCATCAGAAATGCTTTAAAAATAATTAACGACTTTAAGGCTTAATAAAAAATTAACCGCTAATGGCAAAAATCAGAAATCCTATCGAAATAATTAACGACTTTAAGGCTTAATAAAAAATTAACGGCTAATGGCAAAAATCAGAAATCCTATAAAAATAATTAACGACTTTAAGGCTTAATAAAAAATTAACGGCTAATGGCAAAAATCAGAAATCCTATAAAAATAATTAACGACTTTAAGGCTTAATAAAAAATTAACGACTAATGGCAAAAATATTTCTTCTAATGGCAAAAAGTGCTACATGTCAGAGCTCTTCAAATATGTATTAATATTTATCATGGGGGGGGGGGGGGTGAGGTTAAGAAGTTATCCCCGTGAAAACCTCACCCAGCCGGAACTACTTTCGTTTTAAGCATCAGAAATCCGATAAAAATAATTAACGACTTGAAGGCTTAATAAAAAATTAACGGCTAATGGCAAAAATCAGAAATCCTATAAAAATAAGTAACGACTTTAAGGCTTAATAAAAAATTAACGACTAATGGCAAAAATATTTCTTCTAATGGCAAAAAGTGTTACATGTCAAAGGTCTTCAAATCTGTATTAATATTTATCATGGGGGTGAGGTTAAGAAGTTATCCCGTGAAAACCTCACCCAGCCGGAACTACTTTCGTGTTTATGCATCAGAAATCCGATAAAAATAATTAACGACTTGAAGGCTTAATAAAAAATTAACGGCTAATGGCAAAAATATATCTTCTAATGGCAAAAAGTGTTACATGTCAGAGGTCTTCAAATCTGTATTAATATTGATCATGGGGGTGAGGTTAAGAAGTTATCCCGTGAAAACCTCACCCAGCCGGAACTACTTTCGTGTTTATGCATCAGAAATCCGATCAAAATAATTAACGACTTGAAGGCTTAATAAAAAATTAACAGCTAATGGCAAAAATCAGAAATCCTATAAAAATAATTTACGACTTTAAGGCTTAATAAAAAATAACGGCTAATGGCAAAAATATTTCTTCTAATGGCAAAAAGTGCTACATGTCAGAGCTCTTCAAATCTGTATTAATATTTATCATGGGGGGTGAGGTTAAGTAGTTATCCCGTGAAAACCACACCAAGGCTTTCGTGTTTATGTATCAGAAATCCTATAAAAATAATTAACGAATTTAAGGCTTAATAAAAAAATTAAAGGCTAATGGCAAAAATCAGAAATCCTATAAAAATATTAACGACTTGAAGGCTTAATAAAAAATTAACGACTAATGGCAAAAATATTTCTTCTAATGGCAAAAAGTGCTACATGTCAGAGCTCTTCAAATTTGTATTAATATTTATCATGGGAGGGGGGGTGAGGTTAAGAAGTTTTCCCGTGAAAACCTCACCCAACCGGAACTACTTTCGTGTTTATGCATCAGAAATCCGATAAAAATAATTAACAAATTTAAGGCTTAATAAAAAATTAACGGCTAATGGCAAAAATATTACTTCTAATGGCAAAAAGTGCTACATGTCAGAGCTCTTCAAATCTGTATTAATATTTATCATGGGGGGTGAAGTTAAGAAGTTATCCCGTGAATACCTCACCCAGCCGGAACTACTTTCGTGTTTATGCATAAGAAATCCTATCAAAATAATTAACGAATTTAAGGCTTAATAAAAAATTAACGGCTAATAGCAAAAATTTTTCTTCTAATGGCAAAAAGTTCTACATGTGAGAGGTCTTCAAATCTGTATTAATATTTATCATGGGGGTGAGTTTAAGAAGTTATCCCGTGAAAACCTCACCCAACCGGAACTACTTTCGTGTTTATGCATCAGAAATCCGATAAAAATAATTAACGACTTGAAGACTTAATAAAAAATTAACGGCTAATGGCAAAAATATTACTTCTAATGGCAAAAAGTGCTACATGTCAGAGCTCTTCAAATCTGTATTAATATTGATCATGGGGGTAAGGTTAAGAAGTTATCCCGTGAAAACCTCACCCAGCCGGAACTACTTTCGAGTTGAAGCATCAGAAATAACATAAAAAAATTAACGATTTTAAGGCTTAATAAAAAATTAACGGCTAATGGCAAAAATCAGAAATCCTATAAAAATAATTAACGAATTTAAGGCTTAATAAAAAATTAACGACCAATGGCAAAAATATTTCTTCTAATGGCAAAAAGTGCTACATGTCAGAGCTCTTCAAATCTGTATTAATATTTATCATGGGGGGGGGGGGGGTTGAGGTTAAGTAGTTATCCCGTGAAAACCTCACCCAGCCGGAACTATTTTTGTGTTTATGCATCAGAAATCCGATAAAAATAATTAACGACTTGAAGGCTTAATAAAAAATTAACAGCTAATGGCAAAAATCAGAAATCCTATAAAAATAATTTACGACTTTAAGGCTTAATAAAAAATTAACGGCTAATGGCAAAAATATTTCTTCTAATGGCAAAAAGTGTTACATGTCAAAGGTCTTCAAATCTGTATTAATATTTATCATGGGGGTGAGGTTAAGAAGTTATCCCGTGAAAACCTCACCCAGCCGGAACTACTTTCGTGTTTATGCATCAGAAATCCGATAAAAATAATTAACGACTTGAAGGCTTAATAAAAAATTAACGGCTAATGGCAAAAATATATCTTCTAATGGCAAAAAGTGTTACATGTCAGAGGTCTTCAAATCTGTATTAATATTGATCATGGGGGTGAGGTTAAGAAGTTATCCCGTGAAAACCTCACCCAGCCGGAACTACTTTCGTGTTTATGCATCAGAAATCCGATCAAAATAATTAACGACTTGAAGGCTTAATAAAAAATTAACAGCTAATGGCAAAAATCAGAAATCCTATAAAAATTATTTACGACTTTAAGGCTTAATAAAAAATAACGGCTAATGGCAAAAATATTTCTTCTAATGGCAAAAAGTGCTACATGTCAGAGCTCTTCAAATCTGTATTAATATTTATCATGGGGGGTGAGGTTAAGTAGTTATCCCGTGAAAACCACACCAAGGCTTTCGTGTTTATGTATCAGAAATCCTATAAAAATAATTAACGAATTTAAGGCTTAATAAAAAAATTAACGGCTAATGGCAAAAATCAGAAATCCTATAAAAATATTAACGACTTGAAGGCTTAATAAAAAATTAACGACTAATGGCAAAAATATTTCTTCTAATGGCAAAAAGTGCTACATGTCAGAGCTCTTCAAATTTGTATTAATATTTATCATGGGAGGGGGGGTGAGGTTAAGAAGTTTTCCCGTGAAAACCTCACCCAACCGGAACTACTTTCGTGTTTATGCATCAGAAATCCGATAAAAATAATTAACAAATTTAAGGCTTAATAAAAAATTAACGGCTAATGGCAAAAATATTACTTCTAATGGCAAAAAGTGCTACATGTCAGAGCTCTTCAAATCTGTATTAATATTTATCATGGGGGGTGAAGTTAAGAAGTTATCCCGTGAATACCTCACCCAGCCGGAACTACTTTCGTGTTTATGCATAAGAAATCCTATCAAAATAATTAACGAATTTAAGGCTTAATAAAAAATTAACGGCTAATAGCAAAAATATTTCTTCTAATGGCAAAAAGTTCTACATGTGAGAGGTCTTCAAATCTGTATTAATATTTATCATGGGGGTGAGTTTAAGAAGTTATCCCGTGAAAACCTCACCCAACCGGAACTACTTTCGTGTTTATGCATCAGAAATCCGATAAAAATAATTAACGACTTGAAGACTTAATAAAAAATTAACGGCTAATGGCAAAAATATTACTTCTAATGGCAAAAAGTGCTACATGTCAGAGCTCTTCAAATCTGTATTAATATTGATCATGGGGGTAAGGTTAAGAAGTTATCCCGTGAAAACCTCACCCAGCCGGAACTACTTTCGAGTTGAAGCATCAGAAATAACATAAAAAAATTAACGATTTTAAGGCTTAATAAAAAATTAACGGCTAATGGCAAAAATCAGAAATCCTATAAAAATAATTAACGAATTTAAGGCTTAATAAAAAATTAACGACCAATGGCAAAAATATTTCTTCTAATGGCAAAAAGTGCTACATGTCAGAGCTCTTCAAATCTGTATTAATATTTATCATGGGGGGGGGTTGAGGTTAAGTAGTTATCCCGTGAAAACCTCACCCAGCCGGAACTATTTTTGTGTTTATGCATCAGAAATCCGATAAAAATAATTAACGACTTGAAGGCTTAATAAAAAATTAACAGCTAATGGCAAAAATCAGAAATCCTATAAAAATAATTTACGACTTTAAGGCTTAATAAAAAATTAACGGCTAATGGCAAAAATATTTCTTCTAATGGCAAAAAGTGCTACATGTCAGAGCTCTTCAAATCTGTATTAATATTTATCATGGGGGGTGAGGTTAAGTAGTTATCCCGTGAAAACCACACCAAGGCTTTCGTGTTTATGTATCAGAAATCCTATCAAAATAATTAACGAATTTAAGGCTTAATAAAAAAATTAACGGCTAATGGCAAAAATCAGAAATCCTATAAAAATAATTAATGACTTTAAGGCTTAATAAAAAATTAACGACTAATGGCAAAAATATATTCTTCTAATGGCAAAAAGTGCTACATGTCAGAGCTCTTCAAATCTGTATTAATATTTATCATGGGGGGGGTGAGGTTAAAAAGTTTTCCCGTGAAAACCTCACCCAACCGGAACTACTTTCGTGTTTATGCATCAGAAATCCGATAAAAATAATTAACGAATTTAAGGCTTGATAAAAAATTAACGGCTCATGGCAACAATATTTCTTCTAATGGCAAAAATTGCTACATGTCAGAGCTCTTCAAATCTGTATTAATATTGATCATGGGGGTGAGGTTAAGAAGTTATCCCGTGAAAACCTCACCCAGCCGGAACTACTTTCGTGTTTATGCATCAGAAATCCTATAAAAATAATTAACGACTTGAAGGCTTAATAGAAAATTAACGGCTAATGGCAAACATATTTCTTCTATTGGCAAAAAGTGCTACATGTCAGAGGTTTTCAAATCTGTATTAATATTTATCATGGTGGGTGAAGTTAACAAGTTATCCCGTGAATACCTCACCCAGCCGGAACTACTTTTGTGTTTATGCATAAGAAATCCTATCAAAATAATTAACGAATTTAAGGCTTAATAAAAAATTAACGGCTAATGGCAAAAATATTTCTTCTAATGGCAAAAAGGTCTACATGTGAGAGGTCTTCAAATCTGTATTAATATTTATCATGGGGGTGAGTTTAAGAAGTTATCCCGTGAAAACCTCACCCAACCGGAACTACTTTCGTGTTTATGCATCAGAAATCCGATAAAAATAATTAACGACTTTAAGGCTTAATAAAAAATTAACGGCTAATGGCAAAAATATTTCTTCTAATGGCAAAAAGTGCTACATGTCAGAAGTTTTCAAATCTGTATTAATATTTATCATGGGGGGTGAAGTTAAAAAGTTATCCCGTGAAAACCTCACCCAGCCGGAACTACTTTCGTGTTTATGCATCAGAAATCCTATCAAAATAATTAACGAATTTAAGGCTTGATAAAAAATTAACGGCTCATGGCAACAATACTTCTTCTAATGGCAAAAATTGCTACATGTCAGAGCTCTTCAAATCTGTATTAATATTTATCATGGGAGGGGGGGTGAGGTTAAGAAGTTTTCCCGTGAAAACCTCACCCAACCGGAACTACTTCCGTGTTTATGCATCAGAAATCCGATAAAAATATTTAACGAATTTAAGGCTTGATAAAAAATTAACGGCTCATGGCAACAATATTTCTTCTAATGGCAAAAAGTGCTACATGTCAGAGCTCTTCAAATCTGTATTAATATTGATCATGGGGGTGAGGTTAAGAAGTTATCCCGTGAAAACCTCACCCAGCCAGAACTACTTTCGTGTTTATGCATCAGAAATCCGATAAAAATAGTTAACGACTTTAAGGCTTAATAAAAAATTAACGGTTAATGGCAAAAATATTTCTTCTATTGGCAAAAAGTGCTACATGTCAGAGGTTTTCAAATCTGTATTAATATTTATCATGGGGGGGGGGGTGAAGTTATGAAGTTATCCCGTGAAAACCTCACCCAACCGGAACTACTTTCGTGTTTATGCATCAGAAATCCTATAAAAATAATTGACGACTTGAAGGCTTAATAAAAAATTAACGGCTAATGGCAAAAATATTACTTCTAATGGCAAAAAGTGCTACATGTCAGAGCTCTTCAAATCTGTATTAATATTTATCATGGGGGTGAGGTTAAGAAGTTATCCCGTGAAAACCCCAACCAGCCGGAACTACTTTCGTGTTTATGCATCAGAAATCCGATAAAAATAATTAACGACTTGAAGGCTTAATAGAAAATTAACGGCTAATGGCAAACATATTTCTTCTATTGGCAAAAAGTGCTACATGTCAGAGGTTTTCAAATCTGTATTAATATTTATCATGGGGGGTGAAGTTAAGAAGTTATCCCGTGAATACCTCACCCAGCCGGAACTACTTTCGTGTTTATGCATAAGAAATCCTATCAAAATAATTAACGAATTTAAGGCTTAATAAAAAATTAACGGCTAATGGCAAAAATATTTCTTCTAATGGTAAAAAGTTCTACATGTCAGAGCTCTTCAAATCTGTATTAATATTTATCATGGGGGTGAGTTTAAGAAGTTATCCCGTGAAAACCTCACCCAGCCGGAACTACTTTCGAGTTTATGCATCAGAAATCCGATAAAAATAATTAACGACTTTAAGGCTTAATAAAAAATTAACGGCTAATGGCAAAAATCAGAAATCCTATAAAAATAATTAACGACTTTAAGGCTTAATAAAAAATTAACGGCTAATGGCAAAAATCAGAAATCCTATAAAAATAATTAACGACTTTAAGGCTTAATAAAAAATTAACGACTAATGGCAAAAATATTTCTTCTAATGGCAAAAAGTGCTACATGTCAGAGCTCTTCAAATATGTATTAATATTTATCATGGGGGGGGTGAGGTTAAGAAGTTATCCCCGTGAAAACCTCACCCAGCCGGAACTACTTTCGTGTTTATGCATCAGAAATCCGATAAAAATAATTAACGACTTGAAGGCTTAATAAAAAATTAACGGCTAATGGCAAAAATCAGAAATCCTATAAAAATAATTAACGACTTTAAGGCTTAATAAAAAATTAACGACTAATGGCAAAAATATTTCTTCTAATGGCAAAAAGTGTTACATGTCAAAGGTCTTCAAATCTGTATTAATATTTATCATGGGGGTGAGGTTAAGAAGTTATACCGTGAAAACCTCACCCAGCCGGAACTACTTTCGTGTTTATGCATCAGAAATCCGATAAAAATAATTAACGACTTGAAGGCTTAATAAAAAATTAACGGCTAATGGCAAAAATATTTCTTCTAATGGCAAAAAGTGTTACATGTCAGAGGTCTTCAAATCTGTATTAATATTGATCATGGGGGTGAGGTTAAGAAGTTATCCCGTGAAAACCTCACCCAGCCGGAACTACTTTCGTGTTTATGCATCAGAAATCCGATAAAAATAATTAACGACTTGAAGGCTTAATAAAAAATTAACAGCTAATGGCAAAAATCAGAAATCCTATAAAAATAATTTACGACTTTAAGGCTTAATAAAAAATTAACGGCTAATGGCAAAAATATTTCTTCTAATGGCAAAAAGTGCTACATGTCAGAGCTCTTCAAATCTGTATTAATATTTATCATGGGGGGTGAGGTTAAGTAGTTATCCCGTGAAAACCACACCAAGGCTTTCGTGTTTATGTATCAGAAATCCTATAAAAATAATTAACGAATTTAAGGCTTAATAAAAAAATTAACAGCTAATGGCAAAAATCAGAAATCCTATAAAAATATTAACGACTTGAAGGCTTAATAAAAAATTAACGACTAATGGCAAAAATATTTCTTCTAATGGCAAAAAGTGCTACATGTCAGAGCTCTTCAAATTTGTATTAATATTTATCATGGGAGGGGGGTGAGGTTAAAAAGTTTTCCCGTGAAAACCTCACCCAACCGGAACTACTTTCGTGTTTATGCATCAGAAATCCGATAAAAATAATTAACAAATTTAAGGCTTAAAAAAAAATTAACGGCTAATGGCAAAAATATTACTTCTAATGGCAAAAAGTGCTACATGTCAGAGCTCTTCAAATCTGTATTAATATTTATCATGGGGGTGAGGTTAAGAAGTTATCCCGTGAAAACCCCACCCAGCCGGAACTACTTTCGTGTTTATGCATCAGAAATCCTATAAAAATAATTAACGACTTCAAGGCTTAATAGAAAATTAACGGCTAATGGCAAACATATTTCTTCTATTGGCAAAAAGTGCTACATGTCAGAGGTTTTCAAATCTGTATTAATATTTATCATGGGGGGTGAAGTTAAGAAGTTATCCCGTGAATACCTCACCCAGCCGGAACTACTTTCGTGTTTATGCATAAGAAATCCTATCAAAATAATTAACGAATTTAAGGCTTAATAAAAAATTAACGGCTAATAGCAAAAATATTTCTTCTAATGGCAAAAAGTTCTACATGTGAGAGGTCTTCAAATCTGTATTAATATTTATCATGGGGGTGAGTTTAAGAAGTTATCCCGTGAAAACCTCACACAACCGGAACTACTTTCGTTTTTATGCATCAGAAATCCGATAAAAATAATTAACGACTTGAAGGCTTAATAAAAAATTAACGGCTAATGGCAAAAATATTACTTCTAATGGCAAAAAGTGCTACATGTCAGAGCTCTTCAAATCTGTATTAATATTTATCATGGGGGTAAGGTTAAGAAGTTATCCCGTGAAAACCTCACCCAGCCGGAACTACTTTCGAGTTGATGCAAATAAAAAATTAACGGCTAATAGCAAAAATATTTCTTCTAATGGCAAAAAGTTCTACATGTGAGAGGTCTTCAAATCTGTATTAATATTTATCATGGGGGTGAGTTTAAGAAGTTATCCCGTGAAAACCTCACCCAACCGGAACTACTTTCGTGTTTATGCATCAGAAATCCGATAAAAATAATTAACGACTTGAAGGCTTAATAAAAAATTAACGGCTAATGGCAAAAATATTACTTCTAATGGCAAAAAGTGCTACATGTCAGAGCTCTTCAAATCTGTATTAATATTTATCATGGGGGGTGAGGTTAAGTAGTTATCCCGTGAAAACCACACCAAGGCTTTCGTGTTTATGTATCAGAAATCCTATCAAAATAATTAACGAATTTAAGGCTTAATAAAAAAATTAACGGCTAATGGCAAAAATCAGAAATCCTATAAAAATAATTAATGACTTTAAGGCTTAATAAAAAATTAACGACTAATGGCAAAAATATATTCTTCTAATGGCAAAAAGTGCTACATGTCAGAGCTCTTCAAATCTGTATTAATATTTATCATGGGGGGGGGGGGGTGAGGTTAAAAAGTTTTCCCGTGAAAACCTCACCCAGCCGGAACTACTTTCGTGTTTATGCATCAGAAATCCGATAAAAATTAATAACGAATTTAAGGCTTAATAAAAAATTAACGGCTCATGGCAACAATATTTCTTCTAATGGCAAAAAGTGCTACATGTCAGAGCTCTTCAAATCTGTATTAATATTGATCATGGGGGTGAGGTTAAGAAGTTATCCCGTGAAAACCTCACCCAGCCGGAACTACTTCCGTGTTTATGCATCAGAAATCCTATAAAAATAATTAACGACTTTAAGGCTTAATAAAAAATTAACGGCTAATGGCAAAAATATTTCTTCTAATGGCAAAAAGTGCTACATGTCAGAGGTTTTCAAATCTGTATTAATATTTATCATGGGGGGTGAAGTTAAGAAGTTATCCCGTGAAAACCTCACCCAGCCGGAACTACTTTCGTGTTTATGCATCAGAAATCCTATCAAAATAATTAACGACTTTAAGGCTTAATAAAAAATTAACGGCTAATGGCAAAATCAGAAATCCTATCAAAATAATTAACGACTTTAAGGCTTAATAAAAAATTAACGACTAATGGCAAAAATATTTCTTCTAATGGCAAAAAGTGCTACATGTCAGAGCTCTTCAAATCTGTATTAATATTTATCATGGGAGGGGGGGTGAGGTTAAGAAGTTTTCCCGTGAAAACCTCACCCAACCGGAACTACTTTCGTGTTTATGCATCAGAAATCCGATAAAAATAATTAACGAATTTAAGGATTGATAAAAAATTAACGGCTCATGGCAACAATATTTCTTCTAATGGCAAAAAGTTCTACATGTGAGAGGTCTTCAAATCTGTATTAATATTGATCATGGGGGTGAGTTTAAGAAGTTATCCCGTGAAAACCTCACCCAACCGGAACTACTTTCGTGTTTATGCATCAGAAATCCGATAAAAATAATTAACGACTTTAAGGCTTAATAAAAAATTAACGGCTAATGGCAAAAATATTTCTTCTAATGGCAAAAAGTGCTACATGTCAGAGGTTTTCAAATATGTATTAATATTTATCATGGGGGGTGAAGTTAAGAAGTTATCCCGTGAAAACCTCACCCAGCCGGAACTACTTTCGTGTTTATGCATCAGAAATCCTATCAAAATAATTAACGAATTTAAGGCTTGATAAAAAATTAACGGCTCATGGCAACAGTATTTCTTCTAATGGCAAAAATTGCTACATGTCAGAGCTCTTCAAATCTGTATTAATATTTATCATGGGAGGGGGGGGGTGAGGTTAAGAAGTTTTCCCGTGAAAACCTCACCCAACCGGAACTACTTCCGTGTTTATGCATCAGAAATCCGATAAAAATAATTAACGAATTTAAGGCTTGATAAAAAATTAACGGCTCATGGCAACAATATTTCTTCTAATGGCAAAAAGTGCTACATGTCAGAGCTCTTCAAATCTGTATTAATATTGATCATGGGGGTGAGGTTAAGAAGTTATCCCGTGAAAACCTCACCCAGCCAGAACTACTTTCGTGTTTATGCATCAGAAATCCGATAAAAATAGTTAACGACTTTAAGGCTTAATAAAAAATTAACGGCTAATGGCAAAAATATTTCTTCTATTGGCAAAAAGTGCTACATGTCAGAGGTTTTCAAATCTGTATTAATATTTATCATGGGGGGGGGGGTGAAGTTAAGAAGTTATCCCGTGAAAACCTCACCCAACCGGAACTACTTTCGTGTTTATGCATCAGAAATACGATAAAAATAATTGACGACTTGAAGGCTTAATAAAAAATTAACGGCTAATGGCAAAAATATTACTTCTAATGGCAAAAAGTGCTACATGTCAGAGCTCTTCAAATCTGTATTAATATTTATCATGGGGGTGAGGTTAAGAAGTTATCCCGTGAAAACCCCAACCAGCCGGAACTACTTTCGTGTTTATGCATCAGAAATCCGATCAAAATAATTAACGACTTGAAGGCTTAATAGAAAATTAACGGCTAATGGCAAACATATTTCTTCTATTGGCAAAAAGTGCTACATGTCAGAGGTTTTCAAATCTGTATTAATATTTATCATGGGGGGTGAAGTTAAGAAGTTATCCCGTGAATACCTCACCCAGCCGGAACTACTTTCGTGTTTATGCATAAGAAATCCTATCAAAATAATTAACGAATTTAAGGCTTAATAAAAAATTAACGGCTAATGGCAAAAATATTTCTTCTAATGGCAAAAAGTTCTACATGTCAGAGCTCTTCAAATCTGTATTAATATTTATCATGGGGGTGAGTTTAAGAAGTTATCCCGTGAAAACCTCACCCAGCCGGAACTACTTTCGTGTTTATGCATCAGAAATCCGATAAAAATAATTAACGACTTTAAGGCTTAATAAAAAATTAACGGCTAATGGCAAAAATATTACTTCTAATGGCAAAAAGTGCTACATGTCAGAGCTCTTCAAATCTGTATTAATATTGATCATGGGGGGTGGTTGAGGTTCAGTAGTTATCCCGTGAAAACCTCACCCAGCCGGAACTACTTTCGTGTTTATGCATCAGAAATCCGATAAAAATAATTAACGACTTGAAGGCTTAATAAAAAATTAACAGCTAATGGCAAAAATCAGAAATCCTATAAAAGTAATTTACGACTTTAAGGCTTAATAAAAAATTAACGGCTAATGGCAAAAATATTTCTTTTAATGGCAAAAAGTGCTACATGTCAGAGCTCTTCAAATCTGTATTAATATTTATCATGGGGGGTGAGGTTAAGTAGTTATCCCGTGAAAACCACACCAAGGCTTTCGTGATTATGTATCAGAAATCCTATAAAAATAATTAACGAATTTAAGGCTTAATAAAAAAATTAACGGCTAATGGCAAAAATCAGAAATCCTATAAAAATAATTAACGACTTTAAGGCTTAATAAAAAATTAACGACTAATGACAAAAATATATTCTTCTAATGGCAAAAAATGCTACATGTCAGAGCTCTTCAAATCTGTATTAATATTTATCATGGGGGGGGGGGGTGAGGTTAAGAAGTTTTCCCGTGAAAACCTCACCCAGCCGGAACTACTTTCGTGTTTATGCATCAGAAATCCGATAAAAATAATTAACGAATTTAAGGCTTAATAAAAAATTAACGGCTCATGGCAACAATATTTCTTCTAATGGCAAAAAGTGCTACATGTCAGAGCTTTTCAAATCTGTATTAATATTGATCATGGGGGTGAGGTTAAGAAGTTATCCCGTGAAAACCTCACCCAGCCGGAACTACTTTCGTGTTTATGCATCAGAAATCCTATCAAAATAATTAACGACTTTAAGGCTTAATAAAAAATTAACGGCTAATGGCAAAAATCAGAAATCCTATCAAAATAATTAACGACTTTAAGGCTTAATAAAAAATTAACGGCTAATGGCAAAAATATTTCTTCTAATGGCAAAAAGTGCTACATGTCAGAGCTCTTCAAATCTGTATTAATATTTATCATGGGGGGTGAGATTAAGTAGTTATCCCGTGAAAACCACACCAAGGCTTTCGTGTTTATGTATCAGAAATCCTATAAAAATAATTAACGAATTTAAGGCTTAATAAAAAATTAACGGCTAATGGCAAAAATCAGAAATCCTATAAAAATAATTAACGACTTTAAGGCTTAATAAAAAAATTAACGGCTAATGGCAAAAATATTTCTTTTAATGGCAAAAAGTGTTACATGTCAGAGCTCTTCAAATATGTATTAATATTGATCATGGGGGTGAGGTTAAGAAGTTATCCCGTGAAAACCTCACCCAGCCGGAACTACTTTCGTGTTTATGCATCAGAAATCCGATAAAAATAATTAACGACTTGAAGGCTTCATAAAAAATTAACGGCTAATGGCAAAAATATTTCTTCTAATGCCAAAAAGTGTTACATGTCAGAGCTCTTCAAAACTGTATTAATATTGATCATGGGGGTGAGGTTAAGAAGTTATCCCGTGAAAACCTCACCCAGCCGGAACTACTTTCGAGTTCATGCATCAGAAATCCTATCAAAATAATTAACGACTTTAAGGCTTAATAAAAAATTAACGGCTAATGGCAAAAATCAGAAATCCTATAAAAATAATTAACGACTTTAAGGCTTAATAAAAAATTAACGGCTAATGGCAAAAATATTTCTTCTAATGGCAAAAAGTGCTACATGTCAGAGCTCTTCAAATCTGTATTAATATTTATCATGGGGGGGTGAGGTTAAGTAGTTATCCCGTGAAAACCTCACCCAGCCGGAACTACTTTCGTGTTTATGCATCAGAAATCCGATAAAAATATTTAACGACTTGAAGGCTTAATAAAAAATTAACAGCTAATTGCAAAAATCAGAAATCCTATAAAAATAATTTACGACTTTAAGGCTTAATAAAAAAATAACGGCTAATGGCAAAAATATTTCTTCTAATGGCAAAAAGTGCTACATTGCAGAGCTCTTCAAATCTGTATTAATATTTATCATGGGGGGTGAGGTTAAGTAGTTATCCCGTGAAAACCACACCAAGGATTTCGTGTTTATGTATCAGAAATCCTATAAAAATAATTAACGAATTTAAGGCTTAATAAAAAAATTAACGGCTAATGGCAAAAATCAGAAATCCTATAAAAATAATTAACGACTTTAAGGCTTAATAAAAAATTAACGACTAATGGCAAAAATATTTCTTCTAATGGCAAAAAGTGCTACATGTCAGAGCTCTTCAAATCTGTATTAATATTTATCATGGGGGGGGGGGGGTGAGGTTAAGAAGTTTTCCCGTGAAAACCTCACCCAGCCGGAACTACTTTCGTGTTTATGCATCAGAAATCCGATAAAAATAATTAACGAATTTAAGGCTTAATAAAAAATTAACGGCTCATGGCAACAATATTTCTTCTAATGGCAAAAAGTACTACATGTCAGAGCTCTTCAAATCTGTATTAATATTGATCATGGGGGTGAGGTTAAGAAGTTATCCCGTGAAAACCTCACCCAGCCGGAACTACTTTCGTGTTTATGCATCAGAAATCCGATAAAAATAATTAACGACTTTAAGGCTTAATAAAAAATTAACGCCTAATGGCAAACATATTTCTTCTAATGGCAAAAAGTGCTACATGTCAGAGGTTTTCAAATCTGTATTAATATTTATCATGGGGGGTGAAGTTAAGAAGTTATCCCGTGAATACCTCACCCAGCCGGAACTACTTTCGTGTTTATGCATAAGAAATCCTATCAAAATAATTAACGAATTTAAGGCTTAATAAAAAATTAACGGCTAATGGCAAACATATTTCTTCTAATGGCAAAAAGTTCTACATGTGAGAGGTCTTCAAATCTGTATTAATATTTATCATGGGGGTGAGTTTAAGAAGTTATCCCGTGAAAACATCACCCAACCGGAACTACTTTCGTGTTTATGCATCAGAAATCCGATAAAAATAATTAACGACTTGAAGGCTTAATAAAAAATTAACGGCTAATGTCAAAAATATTACTTCTAATGGCAAAAAGTGCTACATGTCAGAGCTCTTCAAATCTGTATTAATATTGATCATGGGGGTAAGGTTAAGAAGTTATCCCGTGAAAACCTCACCCAGCCGGAACTACTTTCGAGTTTATGCATCAGAAATAATATAAAAAAATTAACGATTTTAAGGCTTAATAAAAAAATTAACGGCTAATGGCAAAAATCAGAAATCCTATAAAAATAATTAACGACTTTAAGGCTTAATAAAAAATTAACGACCAATGGCAAAAATATTTCTTCTAATGGCAAAAAGTGCTACATGTCAGAGCTCTTCAAATCTGTATTAATATTTATCATGGGGGGGGGGGGGGTGGTTGAGGTTAAGTAGTTATCCCGTGAAAACCTCACCCAGCCGGAACTACTTTCGTGTTTATGCATCAGAAATCCGATAAAAATAATTAACGACTTGAAGGCTTAATAAAAAATTAACAGCTAATGGCAAAAATCAGAAATCCTATAAAAATAATTTACGACTTTAAGGCTTAATAAAAAATTAACGGCTAATGGCAAAAATATTTCTTCTAATGGCAAAAAGTGCTACATGTCAGAGCTCTTCAAATCTGTATTAATATTTATCATGGGGGGTGAGGTTAAGTAGTTATCCCGTGAAAACCACACCAAGGCTTTCGTGATTATGTATCAGAAATCCTATAAAAATAATTAACGAACTTAAGGATTAATAAAAAAAATTAACGGCTAATGGCAAAAATCATAAATCCTATAAAAATAATTAACGACTTTAAGGCTTAATAAAAAATTAACGACTAATGGCAAAAATATATTCTTCTAATGGCAAAAAGTGCTACATGTCAGAGCTCTTCAAATCTGTATTAATATTTATCATGGGGGGGGGGGGTGAGGTTAAGAAGTTATCCCGTGAAAACCTCACCCAGCCGGAACTACTTTCGTGTTTTTGCATCAGAAATCCGATAAAAATAATTAACGACTTGAAGGCTTAATAAAAAATTAACAGCGAATGGCAAAAATCAGAAATCGTATAAAAATAATTAACGACTTTAAGGCTTAATAAAAAAATAACGACTAATGGCAAAAATATTTCTTCTAATGGCAAAAAGTGCTACATGTCAGAGCTCTTCAAATCTGTATTAATATTTATCATGGGGGGGGGTGAGGTTAAGAAGTTATCCCGTGAAAACCTCACCCAGACGGAACTACTTTTGTGTTTATGCATCAGAAATCCGATAAAAATATTTAACGACTTGAAGGCTTAATAAAAAATTAACAGCTAATGGCAAAAATCAGAAATCGTATAAAAATAATTAACGACTTTAAGGCTTAATAAAAAAATAACGACTAATGGCAAAAATATTTCTTCAAATGACAAAAAGTGCTACATGTCAGAGCTCTTCAAATCTGTATTAATATTAATCATGGGGGGGGGGGGGGTGAGGTTAAGAAGTTATCCCGTGAAAACCTCACCCAGACGGAACTACTTTCGTGTTTATGCATCAGAAATCCTATAAAAATAATTAACGAATTTAAGGCTTAATAAAAAATTAACGGCTAATGGCAACAATATTTCTTCTAATGGCAAAAAGTGCTACAGGTCAGAGCTCTTCAAATCTGTATTAATATTGATCATGGGGGGGTGAGGTTAAGTAGTTATTCCGTGAAAACTGCACCAAGGCTTCCGTGTTTATGCATCAGAAATCCGATAAAAATATTTAACGACTTGAAGGCTTAATAAAAAATTAACAGCGAATGGCAAAAATCAGAAATCGTATAAAAATAATTAACGACTTTAAGGCTTAATAAAAAAATAACGACTAATGGCAAAAATATTTCTTCTAATGGCAAAAAGTGCTACATGTCAGAGCTCTTCAAATCTGTATTAATATTTATCATGGGGGGGTGAGGTTAAGTAGTTATTCCGTGAAAACTGCACCAAGGCTTCCGTGTTTATGCATCAGAAATCCTATAATAATAATTAACGACTTTAAGGCTTAATAAAACATTAACGGCTAATGGCAAAAATCAGAAATCCTATAAAATTAATTAACGACTTTAAGGCTTAATAAAAAAATAACGACTAATGGCAAAATATTTCTTCTAATGGCAAAAAGTGCTACATGTCAGAGCTCTTCAAATCTATATTAATATTTATCATGGGGGGGGGGTGAGGTTAAGAAGTTATCCCGTGAAAACCTCACCCAGCCGGAACTACTTTCGTGTTTATGTATCAGAAATCCTATAAAAATAATTAACGAATTTCAGGCTTAATAAAAAATTAACGGCTAATGGCAAAAATCAGAAATCGTATAAAAATAATTAACGACTTTAAGGCTTAATAAAAAAAATAACGGCTAATGGCAAAAATATTTCTTCTAATGGCAAAAAGTGCTACATGTCAGAGCTCTTCAAATCTGTATTAATATTTATCATGGGGGGTGAGGTTAAGAAGTTATCCCGTGAAAACCCCACCCATCCGGAACTACTTTCGTGTTTATGCATCAGAAATCCTATTGAAATAATTAACGACTTTAAGGCTGAATAAAAAATTAACGGCTAATGGCAAAAATATTTCTTCTAATGGCAAAAAGTGCTACATGTCAGAGGTTTTCAAATCTGTATTAATATTTATCATGGGGGGTGAGGTTAAGAAGTTATCCCGTGAATACCTCACCCAGCCGGAACTACTTTCGTGTTTATGCATAAGAAATCCTATCAAAATAATTAACGAATTTAAGGCTTAATAAAAAAATTAACGACTAATGGCAAAAATATTTCTTCTAATGGCAAAAAGTGTTACATGTCAGAGGTCTTCAAATCTGTATTAATATTTATCATGGGGGGGTGAGGTTAAGTAGTTATTCCGTGAAAACTGCACCAAGGCTTCCGTGTTTATGCATCAGAAATCCTATAATAATAATTAACGACTTTAAGGCTTAATAAAACATTAACGGCTAATGGCAAAAATCAGAAATCCTATAAAATTAATTAACGACTTTAAGGCTTAATAAAAAAATAACGACTAATGGCAAAATATTTCTTCTAATGGCAAAAAGTGCTACATGTCAGAGCTCTTCAAATCTATATTAATATTTATCATGGGGGGGGGGGGTGAGGTTAAGAAGTTATCCCGTGAAAACCTCACCCAGCCGGAACTACTTTCGTGTTTATGTATCAGAAATCCTATAAAAATAATTAACGAATTTCAGGCTTAATAAAAAATTAACGGCTAATGGCAAAAATCAGAAATCGTATAAAAATAATTAACGACTTTAAGGCTTAATAAAAAAAATAACGGCTAATGGCAAAAATATTTCTTCTAATGGCAAAAAGTGCTACATGTCAGAGCTCTTCAAATCTGTATTAATATTTATCATGGGGGGTGAGGTTAAGAAGTTATCCCGTGAAAACCCCACCCATCCGGAACTACTTTCGTGTTTATGCATCAGAAATCCTATTGAAATAATTAACGACTTTAAGGCTGAATAAAAAATTAACGGCTAATGGCAAAAATATTTCTTCTAATGGCAAAAAGTGCTACATGTCAGAGGTTTTCAAATCTGTATTAATATTTATCATGGGGGGTGAGGTTAAGAAGTTATCCCGTGAATACCTCACCCAGCCGGAACTACTTTCGTGTTTATGCATAAGAAATCCTATCAAAATAATTAATGACTTTAAGGCTTAATAAAAAATTAACGGCTAATGGCAAAAATCAGAAATCCTATAAAAATAATTAACGACTTTAAGGCTTAATAAAAAATTAACGGCTAATGGCAAAAATATTTCTTCTAATGGCAAAAAGTGCTACATGTCAGAGCTCTTCAAATCTGTATTAATATTTATCATGGGGGGGTGAGGTTAAGTAGTTATCCCGTGAAAACCTCACCCAGCCGGAACTACTTTCGTGTTTATGCATCAGAAATCCGATAAAAATATTTAACGACTTGAAGGCTTAATAAAAAATTAACAGCTAATTGCAAAAATCAGAAATCCTATAAAAATAATTTACGACTTTAAGGCTTAATAAAAAAATAACGGCTAATGGCAAAAATATTTCTTCTAATGGCAAAAAGTGCTACATTGCAGAGCTCTTCAAATCTGTATTAATATTTATCATGGGGGGTGAGGTTAAGTAGTTATCCCGTGAAAACCACACCAAGGATTTCGTGTTTATGTATCAGAAATCCTATAAAAATAATTAACGAATTTAAGGCTTAATAAAAAAATTAACGGCTAATGGCAAAAATCAGAAATCCTATAAAAATAATTAACGACTTTAAGGCTTAATAAAAAATTAACGACTAATGGCAAAAATATTTCTTCTAATGGCAAAAAGTGCTACATGTCAGAGCTCTTCAAATCTGTATTAATATTTATCATGGGGGGGGGGGTGAGGTTAAGAAGTTTTCCCGTGAAAACCTCACCCAGCCGGAACTACTTTCGTGTTTATGCATCAGAAATCCGATAAAAATAATTAACGAATTTAAGGCTTAATAAAAAATTAACGGCTCATGGCAACAATATTTCTTCTAATGGCAAAAAGTACTACATGTCAGAGCTCTTCAAATCTGTATTAATATTGATCATGGGGGTGAGGTTAAGAAGTTATCCCGTGAAAACCTCACCCAGCCGGAACTACTTTCGTGTTTATGCATCAGAAATCCTATAAAAATAATTAACGAATTTAAGGCTTAATAAAAAATTAACGGCTAATGGCAACAATATTTCTTCTAATGGCAAAAAGTGCTACAGGTCAGAGCTCTTCAAATCTGTATTAATATTGATCATGGGGGGGTGAGGTTAAGTAGTTATTCCGTGAAAACTGCACCAAGGCTTCCGTGTTTATGCATCAGAAATCCGATAAAAATATTTAACGACTTGAAGGCTTAATAAAAAATTAACAGCGAATGGCAAAAATCAGAAATCGTATAAAAATAATTAACGACTTTAAGGCTTAATAAAAAAATAACGACTAATGGCAAAAATATTTCTTCTAATGGCAAAAAGTGCTACATGTCAGAGCTCTTCAAATCTGTATTAATATTTATCATGGGGGGGTGAGGTTAAGTAGTTATTCCGTGAAAACTGCACCAAGGCTTCCGTGTTTATGCATCAGAAATCCTATAATAATAATTAACGACTTTAAGGCTTAATAAAACATTAACGGCTAATGGCAAAAATCAGAAATCCTATAAAATTAATTAACGACTTTAAGGCTTAATAAAAAAATAACGACTAATGGCAAAATATTTCTTCTAATGGCAAAAAGTGCTACATGTCAGAGCTCTTCAAATCTATATTAATATTTATCATGGGGGGGGGGTGAGGTTAAGAAGTTATCCCGTGAAAACCTCACCCAGCCGGAACTACTTTCGTGTTTATGTATCAGAAATCCTATAAAAATAATTAACGAATTTCAGGCTTAATAAAAAATTAACGGCTAATGGCAAAAATCAGAAATCGTATAAAAATAATTAACGACTTTAAGGCTTAATAAAAAAAATAACGGCTAATGGCAAAAATATTTCTTCTAATGGCAAAAAGTGCTACATGTCAGAGCTCTTCAAATCTGTATTAATATTTATCATGGGGGGTGAGGTTAAGAAGTTATCCCGTGAAAACCCCACCCAGCCGGAACTACTTTCGTGTTTATGCATCAGAAATCCTATTGAAATAATTAACGACTTTAAGGCTGAATAAAAAATTAACGGCTAATGGCAAAAATATTTCTTCTAATGGCAAAAAGTGCTACATGTCAGAGGTTTTCAAATCTGTATTAATATTTATCATGGGGGGTGAGGTTAAGAAGTTATCCCGTGAATACCTCACCCAGCCGGAACTACTTTCGTGTTTATGCATAAGAAATCCTATCAAAATAATTAACGAATTTAAGGCTTAATAAAAAAATTAACGACTAATGGCAAAAATATTTCTTCTAATGGCAAAAAGTGTTACATGTCAGAGGTCTTCAAATCTGTATTAATATTTATCATGGGGGGGTGAGGTTAAGTAGTTATTCCGTGAAAACTGCACCAAGGCTTCCGTGTTTATGCATCAGAAATCCTATAATAATAATTAACGACTTTAAGGCTTAATAAAACATTAACGGCTAATGGCAAAAATCAGAAATCCTATAAAATTAATTAACGACTTTAAGGCTTAATAAAAAAATAACGACTAATGGCAAAATATTTCTTCTAATGGCAAAAAGTGCTACATGTCAGAGCTCTTCAAATCTATATTAATATTTATCATGGGGGGGGGGGGGGGTGAGGTTAAGAAGTTATCCCGTGAAAACCTCACCCAGCCGGAACTACTTTCGTGTTTATGTATCAGAAATCCTATAAAAATAATTAACGAATTTCAGGCTTAATAAAAAATTAACGGCTAATGGCAAAAATCAGAAATCGTATAAAAATAATTAACGACTTTAAGGCTTAATAAAAAAAATAACGGCTAATGGCAAAAATATTTCTTCTAATGGCAAAAAGTGCTACATGTCAGAGCTCTTCAAATCTGTATTAATATTTATCATGGGGGGTGAGGTTAAGAAGTTATCCCGTGAAAACCCCACCCATCCGGAACTACTTTCGTGTTTATGCATCAGAAATCCTATTGAAATAATTAACGACTTTAAGGCTGAATAAAAAATTAACGGCTAATGGCAAAAATATTTCTTCTAATGGCAAAAAGTGCTACATGTCAGAGGTTTTCAAATCTGTATTAATATTTATCATGGGGGGTGAGGTTAAGAAGTTATCCCGTGAATACCTCACCCAGCCGGAACTACTTTCGTGTTTATGCATAAGAAATCCTATCAAAATAATTAATGACTTTAAGGCTTAATAAAAAATTAACGGCTAATGGCAAAAATCAGAAATCCTATAAAAATAATTAACGACTTTAAGGCTTAATAAAAAATTAACGGCTAATGGCAAAAATATTTCTTCTAATGGCAAAAAGTGCTACATGTCAGAGCTCTTCAAATCTGTATTAATATTTATCATGGGGGGGTGAGGTTAAGTAGTTATCCCGTGAAAACCTCACCCAGCCGGAACTACTTTCGTGTTTATGCATCAGAAATCCGATAAAAATATTTAACGACTTGAAGGCTTAATAAAAAATTAACAGCTAATTGCAAAAATCAGAAATCCTATAAAAATAATTTACGACTTTAAGGCTTAATAAAAAAATAACGGCTAATGGCAAAAATATTTCTTCTAATGGCAAAAAGTGCTACATTGCAGAGCTCTTCAAATCTGTATTAATATTTATCATGGGGGGTGAGGTTAAGTAGTTATCCCGTGAAAACCACACCAAGGATTTCGTGTTTATGTATCAGAAATCCTATAAAAATAATTAACGAATTTAAGGCTTAATAAAAAAATTAACGGCTAATGGCAAAAATCAGAAATCCTATAAAAATAATTAACGACTTTAAGGCTTAATAAAAAATTAACGACTAATGGCAAAAATATTTCTTCTAATGGCAAAAAGTGCTACATGTCAGAGCTCTTCAAATCTGTATTAATATTTATCATGGGGGGGGGGGGGGTGAGGTTAAGAAGTTTTCCCGTGAAAACCTCACCCAGCCGGAACTACTTTCGTGTTTATGCATCAGAAATCCGATAAAAATAATTAACGAATTTAAGGCTTAATAAAAAATTAACGGCTCATGGCAACAATATTTCTTCTAATGGCAAAAAGTACTACATGTCAGAGCTCTTCAAATCTGTATTAATATTGATCATGGGGGTGAGGTTAAGAAGTTATCCCGTGAAAACCTCACCCAGCCGGAACTACTTTCGTGTTTATGCATCAGAAATCCGATAAAAATAATTAACGACTTTAAGGCTTAATAAAAAATTAACGCCTAATGGCAAACATATTTCTTCTAATGGCAAAAAGTGCTACATGTCAGAGGAATTCAAATCTGTATTAATATTTATCATGGGGGGTGAAGTTAAGAAGTTATCCCGTGAATACCTCACCCAGCCGGAACTACTTTCGTGTTTATGCATAAGAAATCCTATCAAAATAATTAACGAATTTAAGGCTTAATAAAAAATTAACGGCTAATGGCAAACATATTTCTTCTAATGGCAAAAAGTTCTACATGTGAGAGGTCTTCAAATCTGTATTAATATTTATCATGGGGGTGAGTTTAAGAAGTTATCCCGTGAAAACATCACCCAACCGGAACTACTTTCGTGTTTATGCATCAGAAATCCGATAAAAATAATTAACGACTTGAAGGCTTAATAAAAAATTAACGGCTAATGTCAAAAATATTACTTCTAATGGCAAAAAGTGCTACATGTCAGAGCTCTTCAAATCTGTATTAATATTGATCATGGGGGTAAGGTTAAGAAGTTATCCCGTGAAAACCTCACCCAGCCGGAACTACTTTCGAGTTTATGCATCAGAAATAATATAAAAAAATTAACGATTTTAAGGCTTAATAAAAAAATTAACGGCTAATGGCAAAAATCAGAAATCCTATAAAAATAATTAACGACTTTAAGGCTTAATAAAAAATTAACGACCAATGGCAAAAATATTTCTTCTAATGGCAAAAAGTGCTACATGTCAGAGCTCTTCAAATCTGTATTAATATTTATCATGGGGGGGGGGGGTGGTTGAGGTTAAGTAGTTATCCCGTGAAAACCTCACCCAGCCGGAACTACTTTCGTGTTTATGCATCAGAAATCCGATAAAAATAATTAACGACTTGAAGGCTTAATAAAAAATTAACAGCTAATGGCAAAAATCAGAAATCCTATAAAAATAATTTACGACTTTAAGGCTTAATAAAAAATTAACGGCTAATGGCAACAATATTTCTTCTAATGGCAAAAAGTGCTACATGTCAGAGCTCTTCAAATCTGTATTAATATTTATCATGGGGGGTGAGGTTAAGTAGTTATCCCGTGAAAACCACACCAAGGCTTTCGTGATTATGTATCAGAAATCCTATAAAAATAATTAACGAACTTAAGGATTAATAAAAAAAATTAACGGCTAATGGCAAAAATCATAAATCCTATAAAAATAATTAACGACTTTAAGGCTTAATAAAAAATTAACGACTAATGGCAAAAATATATTCTTCTAATGGCAAAAAGTGCTACATGTCAGAGCTCTTCAAATCTGTATTAATATTTATCATGGGGGGGGGGGTGAGGTTAAGAAGTTATCCCGTGAAAACCTCACCCAGCCGGAACTACTTTCGTGTTTTTGCATCAGAAATCCGATAAAAATAATTAACGACTTGAAGGCTTAATAAAAAATTAACAGCGAATGGCAAAAATCAGAAATCGTATAAAAATAATTAACGACTTTAAGGCTTAATAAAAAAATAACGACTAATGGCAAAAATATTTCTTCTAATGGCAAAAAGTGCTACATGTCAGAGCTCTTCAAATCTGTATTAATATTTATCATGGGGGGGTGAGGTTAAGAAGTTATCCCGTGAAAACCTCACCCAGACGGAACTACTTTTGTGTTTATGCATCAGAAATCCGATAAAAATATTTAACGACTTGAAGGCTTAATAAAAAATTAACAGCTAATGGCAAAAATCAGAAATCGTATAAAAATAATTAACGACTTTAAGGCTTAATAAAAAAATAACGACTAATGGCAAAAATATTTCTTCAAATGACAAAAAGTGCTACATGTCAGAGCTCTTCAAATCTGTATTAATATTAATCATGGGGGGGGGGGGGTGAGGTTAAGAAGTTATCCCGTGAAAACCTCACCCAGACGGAACTACTTTCGTGTTTATGCATCAGAAATCCTATAAAAATAATTAACGAATTTAAGGCTTAATAAAAAATTAACGGCTAATGGCAACAATATTTCTTCTAATGGCAAAAAGTGCTACAGGTCAGAGCTCTTCAAATCTGTATTAATATTGATCATGGGGGGGTGAGGTTAAGTAGTTATTCCGTGAAAACTGCACCAAGGCTTCCGTGTTTATGCATCAGAAATCCGACAAAAATATTTAACGACTTGAAGGCTTAATAAAAAATTAACAGCGAATGGCAAAAATCAGAAATCGTATAAAAATAATTAACGACTTTAAGGCTTAATAAAAAAATAACGACTAATGGCAAAAATATTTCTTCTAATGGCAAAAAGTGCTACATGTCAGAGCTCTTCAAATCTGTATTAATATTTATCATGGGGGGGTGAGGTTAAGTAGTTATTCCGTGAAAACTGCACCAAGGCTTCCGTGTTTATGCATCAGAAATCCTATAATAATAATTAACGACTTTAAGGCTTAATAAAACATTAACGGCTAATGGCAAAAATCAGAAATCCTATAAAATTAATTAACGACTTTAAGGCTTAATAAAAAAATAACGACTAATGGCAAAATATTTCTTCTAATGGCAAAAAGTGCTACATGTCAGAGCTCTTCAAATCTATATTAATATTTATCATGGGGGGGGGGGGTGAGGTTAAGAAGTTATCCCGTGAAAACCTCACCCAGCCGGAACTACTTTCGTGTTTATGTATCAGAAATCCTATAAAAATAATTAACGAATTTCAGGCTTAATAAAAAATTAACGGCTAATGGCAAAAATCAGAAATCGTATAAAAATAATTAACGACTTTAAGGCTTAATAAAAAAAATAACGGCTAATGGCAAAAATATTTCTTCTAATGGCAAAAAGTGCTACATGTCAGAGCTCTTCAAATCTGTATTAATATTTATCATGGGGGGTGAGGTTAAGAAGTTATCCCGTGAAAACCCCACCCATCCGGAACTACTTTCGTGTTTATGCATCAGAAATCCTATTGAAATAATTAACGACTTTAAGGCTGAATAAAAAATTAACGGCTAATGGCAAAAATATTTCTTCTAATGGCAAAAAGTGCTACATGTCAGAGGTTTTCAAATCTGTATTAATATTTATCATGGGGGGTGAGGTTAAGAAGTTATCCCGTGAATACCTCACCCAGCCGGAACTACTTTCGTGTTTATGCATAAGAAATCCTATCAAAATAATTAACGAATTTAAGGCTTAATAAAAAAATTAACGACTAATGGCAAAAATATTTCTTCTAATGGCAAAAAGTGTTACATGTCAGAGGTCTTCAAATCTGTATTAATATTTATCATGGGGGGGGGTGAGGTTAAGAAGTTATCCCGTGAAAACCTCACCCAACCGGAACTACTTTCGTGTTTATGCATCAGAAATCCGATAAAAATAATTAACGACTTTAAGGCTTAATAAAAAATTAACTTCCAATGGCAAAAATATTTCTTCTAATGGCAAAAAGTGCAACATGTCAGAGCTCTTTAAATCTGTATTAATATTCATCATGGGGGTGAGGTTAAGAAGCTATCCCGTGAAAACCTCACCCAGCCGGAACTACTTTCGTGTTTATGCATCAGAAATCTTATCAAAATAATTAACGACTTTAAGGCTTAATAAAAAATGAACGGCTAATGGCAAAAATATTTCTTCTAATGGCAAAAAGTGCTACATGTCAGAGCTCTTCAAATCTGTATTAATATTTATCATGGGGGGGGGGGGTGAGGTTAAGAAGTTATCCCGTGAAAACCTCACCCAGCCGGAACTACTTTCGTGTTTATGTATCAGAAATCCTATAAAAATAATTAACGAATTTAAGGCTTAATAAAAAATTAACGGCTAATGGCAAAAATCAGAAATCGTATAAAAATAATTAACGACTTTAAGGCTTAATAAAAAAATAACGACTAATGGCAAAAATATTTCTTCTAATGGCAAAAAGTGCTACATGTCAGAGCTCTTCAAATCTGTATTAATATTTATCATGGGGGGGGGGGGTGAGGTTAAGAAGTTATCCCGTGAAAACCTCACCCAGACGGAACTAATTTCGTGTTTATGCATCAGAAATCCGATAAAAATAATTAACGAATTTAAGGCTTAATAAAAAATTAACGGCTAATGACAACAATATTTCTTCTAATGGCAAAAAGTGCTACAGGTCAGAGCTCTTCAAATCTGTATTAATATTTATCATGGGGGATGAGGTTAAGAAGTTATCCCGTGAAAACCTCACCCAGCCGGAACTACTTTCGAGTTTATGCATCAGAAATCCTATAAAAAAATTAACGACTTTAAGGCTGAATAAAAAAATTAACGGTTAATGGCAAATATATTTCTTCAAATGGCAAAAAGTGCTACGTGTCAGAGCTCTTCAAATCTGTATTAATATTTATCATGGGGGGTGAGGTTAAGAAGTTATCCCGTGAAAACCACACCAAGGCTTCCGTGTTTATGCATCAGAAATCCTATAAAAATAATTAACGACTTTAAGGCTTAATAAAACATTAACGGCTAATGGCAAAAATCAGAAATCCTATAAAAATAATTAACGACTTTAAGGCTTAATAAAAAAATAACGACTAATGGCAAAATATTTCTTCTAATGGCAAAAAGTGCTACATGTCAGAACTCTTCAAATCTGTATTAATATTTATCATGGGGGTGAGGTTAAGAAGTTATCCCGTGAAAACCCCACCCAACCGGAACTACTTTCGTGTTTATGCATCAGAAATCCTATTGAAATAATTAACGACTTTAAGGCTGAATAAAAAATTAACGGCTAATGGCAAAAATATTTCTTCTAATGGCAAAAGGTGCTACATGTCAGAGGTTTTCAAATCTGTATTAATATTTATCATGGATGAGGTTAAGAAGTTATCCCGTGAATACCTCACCCAGCCGGAACTACTTTCGTGTTTATGCATAAGAAATCCTATCAAAATAATTAACGAATTTAAGGCTTAATAAAAAAATTAACGACTAATGGCAAAAATATTTCTTCTAATGGCAAAAAGTGTTACATGTCAGAGCTCTTCAAATCTGTATTAATATTTATCATGGGGGTGAGGTTAAGAAGTTATACCGTGAAAACCTCACCCAACCGGAACTACTTTCGTGTTTATGCATCAGAAATCCGATAAAAATAATTAACGACTTTAAGGCTTAATAAAAAATTAACTTCCAATGGCAAAAATATTTCTTCTAATGGCAAAAAGTGCTACATGTCAGAGCTCTTTAAATCTGTATTAATATTCATCATGGGGGTGAGGTTAAGAAGCTATCCCGTGAAAACCTCACCCAGCCGGAACTACTTTCGTGTTTATGCATCAGAAATCTTATCAAAATAATTAACGACTTTAAGGCTTAATAAAAAATTAACGGCTAATGGCAAAAATATTTCTTCTAATGGCAAAAAGTGCTACATGTCAGAGCTCTTCAAATCTGTATTAATATTTATCATGGGGGGGGGGGGTGAGGTTAAGAAGTTATCCCGTGAAAACCTCACCCAGCCGGAACTACTTTCGTGTTTATGTATCAGAAATCCTATAAAAATAATTAACGAATTTAAGGCTTAATAAAAAATTAACGGCTAATGGCAAAAATCAGAAATCGTATAAAAATAATTAACGACTTGAAGGCTTAATAAAAAAAATATCGACTAATGGCAAAAATATTTCTTCTAATGGCAAAAAGTGCTACATGTCAGAGCTCTTCAAATATGTATTAATATTTATCATGGGCTGGTGAGGTTAAGAAGTTATCCCGTGAAAACCTCACCCAGACAGAACTACTTTCGTGTTTATGCATCAGAAATCCTATAAAAATAATTAACGAATTTAAGGCTTAATAAAAAATTAACGGCTAATGGCAACAATATTTCTTCTAATGGCAAAAAGTGCTACAGGTCAGAGCTCTTCAAATCTGTATTAATATTTATCATGGGGGATGAGGTTAAGAAGTTATCCCGTGAAAACCTCACCCAGCCGGAACTACTTTCGAGTTTATGCATCAGAAATCCTATAAAAAAATTAACGACTTTAAGGCTGAATAAAAAAATTAACGGCTAATGGCAAATATATTTCTTCAAATGGCAAAAAGTGCTACGTATCAGAGCTCTTCAAATCTGTATTAATATTTATCATGGGGGGTGAGGTTAAGAAGTTATCCTGTGAAAACCTCACCCAGCCGGAACTACTTTCGAGTTGATGCAAATAAAAAATTAACGGCTAATAGCAAAAATATTTCTTCTAATGGCAAAAAGTTCTACATGTGAGAGGTCTTCAAATCTGTATTAATATTTATCATGGGGGTGAGTTTAAGAAGTTATCCCGTGAAAACCTCACCCAACCGGAACTACTTTCGTGTTTATGCATCAGAAATCCGATAAAAATAATTAACGACTTGAAGGCTTAATAAAAAATTAACGGCTAATGGCAAAAATATTACTTCTAATGGCAAAAAGTGCTACATGTCAGAGCTCTTCAAATCTGTATTAATATTTATCATGGGGGGTGAGGTTAAGTAGTTATCCCGTGAAAACCACACCAAGGCTTTCGTGTTTATGTATCAGAAATCCTATCAAAATAATTAACGAATTTAAGGCTTAATAAAAAAAATTAACGGCTAATGGAAAAAATCAGAAATCCTATAAAAATAATTAATGACTTTAAGGCTTAATAAAAAATTAACGACTAATGGCAAAAATATATTCTTCTAATGGCAAAAAGTGCTACATGTCAGAGCTCTTCAAATCTGTATTAATATTTATCATGGGGGGGGGGGGTGAGGTTAAAAAGTTTTCCCGTGAAAACCTCACCCAGCCGGAACTACTTTCGTGTTTATGCATCAGAAATCCGATAAAAATTAATAACGAATTTAAGGCTTAATAAAAAATTAACGGCTCATGGCAACAATATTTCTTCTAATGGCAAAAAGTGCTACATGTCAGAGCTCTTCAAATCTGTATTAATATTGATCATGGGGGTGAGGTTAAGAAGTTATCCCGTGAAAACCTCACCCAGCCGGAACTACTTCCGTGTTTATGCATCAGAAATCCTATAAAAATAATTAACGACTTTAAGGCTTAATAAAAAATTAACGGCTAATGGCAAAAATATTTCTTCTAATGGCAAAAAGTGCTACATGTCAGAGGTTTTCAAATCTGTATTAATATTTATCATGGGGGGTGAAGTTAAGAAGTTATCCCGTGAAAACCTCACCCAGCCGGAACTACTTTCGTGTTTATGCATCAGAAATCCGATAAAAATAATTAACGACTTGAAGGCTTAATAGAAAATTAACGGCTAATGGCAAACATATTTCTTCTATTGGCAAAAAGTGCTACATGTCAGAGGTTTTCAAATCTGTATTAATATTTATCATGGTGGGTGAAGTTAACAAGTTATCCCGTGAATACCTCACCCAGCCGGAACTACTTTTGTGTTTATGCATAAGAAATCCTATCAAAATAATTAACGAATTTAAGGCTTAATAAAAAATTAACGGCTAATGGCAAAAATATTTCTTCTAATGGCAAAAAGTTCTACATGTGAGAGGTCTTCAAATCTGTATTAATATTTATCATGGGGGTGAGTTTAAGAAGTTATCCCGTGAAAACCTCACCCAACCGGAACTACTTTCGTGTTTATGCATCAGAAATCCGATAAAAATAATTAACGACTTTAAGGCTTAATAAAAAATTAACGGCTAATGGCAAAAATATTTCTTCTAATGGCAAAAAGTGCTACATGTCAGAAGTTTTCAAATCTGTATTAATATTTATCATGGGGGGTGAAGTTAAAAAGTTATCCCGTGAAAACCTCACCCAGCCGGAACTACTTTCGTGTTTATGCATCAGAAATCCTATCAAAATAATTAACGAATTTAAGGCTTGATAAAAAATTAACGGCTCATGGCAACAATACTTCTTCTAATGGCAAAAATTGCTACATGTCAGAGCTCTTCAAATCTGTATTAATATTTATCATGGGAGGGGGGGTGAGGTTAAGAAGTTTTCCCGTGAAAACCTCACCCAACCGGAACTACTTCCGTGTTTATGCATCAGAAATCCGATAAAAATAATTAACGAATTTAAGGCTTGATAAAAAATTAACGGCTCATGGCAACAATATTTCTTCTAATGGCAAAAAGTGCTACATGTCAGAGCTCTTCAAATCTGTATTAATATTGATCATGGGGGTGAGGTTAAGAAGTTATTCCGTGAAAACCTCACCCAGCCAGAACTACTTTCGTGTTTATGCATCAGAAATCCGATAAAAATAGTTAACGACTTTAAGGCTTAATAAAAAATTAACGGTTAATGGCAAAAATATTTCTTCTATTGGCAAAAAGTGCTACATGTCAGAGGTTTTCAAATCTGTATTAATATTTATCATGGGGGGGGGGGTGAAGTTATGAAGTTATCCCGTGAAAACCTCACCCAACCGGAACTACTTTCGTGTTTATGCATCAGAAATACGATAAAAATAATTGACGACTTGAAGGCTTAATAAAAAATTAACGGCTAATGGCAAAAATATTACTTCTAATGGCAAAAAGTGCTACATGTCAGAGCTCTTCAAATCTGTATTAATATTTATCATGGGGGTGAGGTTAAGAAGTTATCCCGTGAAAACCCCAACCAGCCGGAACTACTTTCGTGTTTATGCATCAGAAATCCGATAAAAATAATTAACGACTTGAAGGCTTAATAGAAAATTAACGGCTAATGGCAAACATATTTCTTCTATTGGCAAAAAGTGCTACATGTCAGAGGTTTTCAAATCTGTATTAATATTTATCATGGGGGGTGAAGTTAAGAAGTTATCCCGTGAATACCTCACCCAGCCGGAACTACTTTCGTGTTTATGCATAAGAAATCCTATCAAAATAATTAACGAATTTAAGGCTTAATAAAAAATTAACGGCTAATGGCAAAAATATTTCTTCTAATGGTAAAAAGTTCTACATGTCAGAGCTCTTCAAATCTGTATTAATATTTATCATGGGGGTGAGTTTAAGAAGTTATCCCGTGAAAACCTCACCCAGCCGGAACTACTTTCGAGTTTATGCATCAGAAATCCGATAAAAATAATTAACGACTTTAAGGCTTAATAAAAAATTAACGGCTAATGGCAAAAATCAGAAATCCTATAAAAATAATTAACGACTTTAAGGCTTAATAAAAAATTAACGGCTAATGGCAAAAATCAGAAATCCTATAAAAATAATTAACGACTTTAAGGCTTAATAAAAAATTAACGACTAATGGCAAAAATATTTCTTCTAATGGCAAAAAGTGCTACATGTCAGAGCTCTTCAAATATGTATTAATATTTATCATGGGGGGGGTGAGGTTAAGAAGTTATCCCCGTGAAAACCTCACCCAGCCGGAACTACTTTCGTGTTTATGCATCAGAAATCCGATAAAAATAATTAACGACTTGAAGGCTTAATAAAAAATTAACGGCTAATGGCAAAAATCAGAAATCCTATAAAAATAATTAACGACTTTAAGGCTTAATAAAAAATTAACGACTAATGGCAAAAATATTTCTTCTAATGGCAAAAAGTGTTACATGTCAAAGGTCTTCAAATCTGTATTAATATTTATCATGGGGGTGAGGTTAAGAAGTTATCCCGTGAAAACCTCACCCAGCCGGAACTACTTTCGTGTTTATGCATCAGAAATCCGATAAAAATAATTAACGACTTGAAGGCTTAATAAAAAATTAACGGCTAATGGCAAAAATATTTCTTCTAATGGCAAAAAGTGTTACATGTCAGAGGTCTTCAAATCTGTATTAATATTGATCATGGGGGTGAGGTTAAGAAGTTATCCCGTGAAAACCTCACCCAGCCGGAACTACTTTCGTGTTTATGGATCAGAAATCCGATAAAAATAATTAACGACTTGAAGGCTTAATAAAAAATTAACAGCTAATGGCAAAAATCAGAAATCCTATAAAAATAATTTACGACTTTAAGGCTTAATAAAAAATTAACGGCTAATGGCAAAAATATTTCTTCTAATGGCAAAAAGTGCTACATGTCAGAGCTCTTCAAATCTGTATTAATATTTATCATGGGGGGTGAGGTTAAGTAGTTATCCCGTGAAAACCACACCAAGGCTTTCGTGTTTATGTATCAGAAATCCTATAAAAATAATTAACGAATTTAAGGCTTAATAAAAAAATTAACAGCTAATGGCAAAAATCAGAAATCCTATAAAAATAATTAACGACTTCAAGGCTTAATAGAAAATTAACGGCTAATGGCAAACATATTTCTTCTATTGGCAAAAAGTGCTACATGTCAGAGGTTTTCAAATCTGTATTAATATTTATCATGGGGGGTGAAGTTAAGAAGTTATCCCGTGAATACCTCACCCAGCCGGAACTACTTTCGTGTTTATGCATAAGAAATCCTATCAAAATAATTAACGAATTTAAGGCTTAATAAAAAATTAACGGCTAATAGCAAAAATATTTCTTCTAATGGCAAAAAGTTCTACATGTGAGAGGTCTTCAAATCTGTATTAATATTTATCATGGGGGTGAGTTTAAGAAGTTATCCCGTGAAAACCTCACCCAACCGGAACTACTTTCGTTTTTATGCATCAGAAATCCGATAAAAATAATTAACGACTTGAAGGCTTAATAAAAAATTAACGGCTAATGGCAAAAATATTACTTCTAATGGCAAAAAGTGCTACATGTCAGAGCTCTTCAAATCTGTATTAATATTTATCATGGGGGTAAGGTTAAGAAGTTATCCCGTGAAAACCTCACCCAGCCGGAACTACTTTCGAGTTGATGCAAATAAAAAATTAACGGCTAATAGCAAAAATATTTCTTCTAATGGCAAAAAGTTCTACATGTGAGAGGTCTTCAAATCTGTATTAATATTTATCATGGGGGTGAGTTTAAGAAGTTATCCCGTGAAAACCTCACCCAACCGGAACTACTTTCGTGTTTATGCATCAGAAATCCGATAAAAATAATTAACGACTTGAAGGCTTAATAAAAAATTAACGGCTAATGGCAAAAATATTACTTCTAATGGCAAAAAGTGCTACATGTCAGAGCTCTTCAAATCTGTATTAATATTTATCATGGGGGGTGAGGTTAAGTAGTTATCCCGTGAAAACCACACCAAGGCTTTCGTGTTTATGTATCAGAAATCCTATCAAAATAATTAACGAATTTAAGGCTTAATAAAAAAATTAACGGCTAATGGCAAAAATCAGAAATCCTATAAAAATAATTAATGACTTTAAGGCTTAATAAAAAATTAACGACTAATGGCAAAAATATATTCTTCTAATGGCAAAAAGTGCTACATGTCAGAGCTCTTCAAATCTGTATTAATATTTATCATGGGGGGGGGGGTGAGGTTAAAAAGTTTTCCCGTGAAAACCTCACCCAGCCGGAACTACTTTCGTGTTTATGCATCAGAAATCCGATAAAAATTAATAACGAATTTAAGGCTTAATAAAAAATTAACGGCTCATGGCAACAATATTTCTTCTAATGGCAAAAAGTGCTACATGTCAGAGCTCTTCAAATCTGTATTAATATTGATCATGGGGGTGAGGTTAAGAAGTTATCCCGTGAAAACCTCACCCAGCCGGAACTACTTCCGTGTTTATGCATCAGAAATCCTATAAAAATAATTAACGACTTTAAGGCTTAATAAAAAATTAACGGCTAATGGCAAAAATATTTCTTCTAATGGCAAAAAGTGCTACATGTCAGAGGTTTTCAAATCTGTATTAATATTTATCATGGGGGGTGAAGTTAAGAAGTTATCCCGTGAAAACCTCACCCAGCCGGAACTACTTTCGTGTTTATGCATCAGAAATCCTATCAAAATAATTAACGAATTTAAGGCTTAATAAAAAAATAACGGCTAATGGCAAAATCAGAAATCCTATCAAAATAATTAACGACTTTAAGGCTTAATAAAAAATTAACGACTAATGGCAAAAATATTTCTTCTAATGGCAAAAAGTGCTACATGTCAGAGCTCTTCAAATCTGTATTAATATTTATCATGGGAGGGGGGGGTGAGGTTAAGAAGTTTTCCCGTGAAAACCTCACCCAACCGGAACTACTTTCGTGTTTATGCATCAGAAATCCGATAAAAATAATTAACGAATTTAAGGATTGATAAAAAATTAACGGCTCATGGCAACAATATTTCTTCTAATGGCAAAAAGTTCTACATGTGAGAGGTCTTCAAATCTGTATTAATATTGATCATGGGGGTGAGTTTAAGAAGTTATCCCGTGAAAACCTCACCCAACCGGAACTACTTTCGTGTTTATGCATCAGAAATCCGATAAAAATAATTAACGACTTTAAGGCTTAATAAAAAATTAACGGCTAATGGCAAAAATATTTCTTCTAATGGCAAAAAGTGCTACATGTCAGAGGTTTTCAAATATGTATTAATATTTATCATGGGGGGTGAAGTTAAGAAGTTATCCCGTGAAAACCTCACCCAGCCGGAACTACTTTCGTGTTTATGCATCAGAAATCCTATCAAAATAATTAACGAATTTAAGGCTTGATAAAAAATTAACGGCTCATGGCAACAGTATTTCTTCTAATGGCAAAAATTGCTACATGTCAGAGCTCTTCAAATCTGTATTAATATTTATCATGGGAGGGGGGGGGTGAGGTTAAGAAGTTTTCCCGTGAAAACCTCACCCAACCGGAACTACTTCCGTGTTTATGCATCAGAAATCCGATAAAAATAATTAACGAATTTAAGGCTTGATAAAAAATTAACGGCTCATGGCAACAATATTTCTTCTAATGGCAAAAAGTGCTACATGTCAGAGCTCTTCAAATCTGTATTAATATTGATCATGGGGGTGAGGTTAAGAAGTTATCCCGTGAAAACCTCACCCAGCCAGAACTACTTTCGTGTTTATGCATCAGAAATCCGATCAAAATAGTTAACGACTTTAAGGCTTAATAAAAAATTAACGGCTAATGGCAAAAATATTTCTTCTATTGGCAAAAAGTGCTACATGTCAGAGGTTTTCAAATCTGTATTAATATTTATCATGGGGGGGGGTGAAGTTAAGAAGTTATCCCGTGAAAACCTCACCCAACCGGAACTACTTTCGTGTTTATGCATCAGAAATACGATAAAAATAATTGACGACTTGAAGGCTTAATAAAAAATTAACGGCTAATGGCAAAAATATTACTTCTAATGGCAAAAAGTGCTACATGTCAGAGCTCTTCGAATCTGTATTAATATTTATCATGGGGGTGAGTTTAAGAAGTTATCCCGTGAAAACCTCACCCAGCCGGAACTACTTTCGTGTTTATGCATCAGAAATCCGATAAAAATAATTAACGACTTTAAGGCTTAATAAAAAATTAACGGCTAATGGCAAAAATATTACTTCTAATGGCAAAAAGTGCTACATGTCAGAGCTCTTCAAATCTGTATTAATATTGATCATGGGGGGGGTGGTTGAGGTTCAGTAGTTATCCCGTGAAAACCTCACCCAGCCGGAACTACTTTCGTGTTTATGCATCAGAAATCCGATAAAAATAATTAACGACTTGAAGGCTTAATAAAAAATTAACAGCTAATGGCAAAAATCAGAAATCCTATAAAAGTAATTTACGACTTTAAGGCTTAATAAAAAATTAACGGCTAATGGCAAAAATATTTCTTTTAATGGCAAAAAGTGCTACATGTCAGAGCTCTTCAAATCTGTATTAATATTTATCATGGGGGGTGAGGTTAAGTAGTTATCCCGTGAAAACCACACCAAGGCTTTCGTGATTATGTATCAGAAATCCTATAAAAATAATTAACGAATTTAAGGCTTAATAAAAAAATTAACGGCTAATGGCAAAAATCAGAAATCCTATAAAAATAATTAACGACTTTAAGGCTTAATAAAAAATTAACGACTAATGACAAAAATATATTCTTCTAATGGCAAAAAATGCTACATGTCAGAGCTCTTCAAATCTGTATTAATATTTATCATGGGGGGGGGGGGGTGAGGTTAAGAAGTTTTCCCGTGAAAACCTCACCCAGCCGGAACTACTTTCGTGTTTATGCATCAGAAATCCGATAAAAATAATTAACGAATTTAAGGCTTAATAAAAAATTAACGGCTCATGGCAACAATATTTCTTCTAATGGCAAAAAGTGCTACATGTCAGAGCTTTTCAAATCTGTATTAATATTGATCATGGGGGTGAGGTTAAGAAGTTATCCCGTGAAAACCTCACCCAGCCGGAACTACTTTCGTGTTTATGCATCAGAAATCCTATCAAAATAATTAACGACTTTAAGGCTTAATAAAAAATTAACGGCTAATGGCAAAAATCAGAAATCCTATCAAAATAATTAACGACTTTAAGGCTTAATAAAAAATTAACGGCTAATGGCAAAAATATTTCTTCTAATGGCAAAAAGTGCTACATGTCAGAGCTCTTCAAATCTGTATTAATATTTATCATGGGGGGTGAGATTAAGTAGTTATCCCGTGAAAACCACACCAAGGCTTTCGTGTTTATGTATCAGAAATCCTATAAAAATAATTAACGAATTTAAGGCTTAATAAAAAATTAACGGCTAATGGCAAAAATCAGAAATCCTATAAAAATAATTAACGACTTTAAGGCTTAATAAAAAAATTAACGGCTAATGGCAAAAATATTTCTTTTAATGGCAAAAAGTGTTACATGTCAGAGCTCTTCAAATATGTATTAATATTGATCATGGGGGTGAGGTTAAGAAGTTATCCCGTGAAAACCTCACCCAGCCGGAACTACTTTCGTGTTTATGCATCAGAAATCCGATAAAAATAATTAACGACTTGAAGGCTTCATAAAAAATTAACGGCTAATGGCAAAAATATTTCTTCTAATGCCAAAAAGTGTTACATGTCAGAGCTCTTCAAAACTGTATTAATATTGATCATGGGGGTGAGGTTAAGAAGTTATCCCGTGAAAACCTCACCCAGCCGGAACTACTTTCGAGTTTATGCATCAGAAATCCTATCAAAATAATTAACGACTTTAAGGCTTAATAAAAAATTAACGGCTAATGGCAAAAATCAGAAATCCTATAAAAATAATTAACGACTTTAAGGCTTAATAAAAAATTAACGGCTAATGGCAAAAATATTTCTTCTAATGGCAAAAAGTGCTACATGTCAGAGCTCTTCAAATCTGTATTAATATTTATCATGGGGGGGGTGAGGTTAAGTAGTTATCCCGTGAAAACCTCACCCAGCCGGAACTACTTTCGTGTTTATGCATCAGAAATCCGATAAAAATATTTAACGACTTGAAGGCTTAATAAAAAATTAACAGCTAATGGCAAAAATCAGAAATCCTATAAAAATAATTTACGACTTTAAGGCTTAATAAAAAAATAATGGCTAATGGCAAAAATATTTCTTCTAATGGCAAAAAGTGCTACATTGCAGAGCTCTTCAAATCTGTATTAATATTTATCATGGGGGGTGAGGTTAAGTAGTTATCCCGTGAAAACCACACCAAGGATTTCGTGTTTATGTATCAGAAATCCTATAAAAATAATTAACGAATTTAAGGCTTAATAAAAAAATTAACGGCTAATGGCAAAAATCAGAAATCCTATAAAAATAATTAACGACTTTAAGGCTTAATAAAAAATTAACGACTAATGGCAAAAATATTTCTTCTAATGGCAAAAAGTGCTACATGTCAGAGCTCTTCAAATCTGTATTAATATTTATCATGGGGGGGGGGTGAGGTTAAGAAGTTTTCCCGTGAAAACCTCACCCAGCCGGAACTACTTTCGTGTTTATGCATCAGAAATCCGATAAAAATAATTAACGAATTTAAGGCTTAATAAAAAATTAACGGCTCATGGCAACAATATTTCTTCTAATGGCAAAAAGTACTACATGTCAGAGCTCTTCAAATCTGTATTAATATTGATCATGGGGGTGAGGTTAAGAAGTTATCCCGTGAAAACCTCACCCAGCCGGAACTACTTTCGTGTTTATGCATCAGAAATCCGATAAAAATAATTAACGACTTTAAGGCTTAATAAAAAATTAACGCCTAATGGCAAACATATTTCTTCTAATGGCAAAAAGTGCTACATGTCAGAGGTTTTCAAATCTGTATTAATATTTATCATGGGGGGTGAAGTTAAGAAGTTATCCCGTGAATACCTCACCCAGCCGGAACTACTTTCGTGTTTATGCATAAGAAATCCTATCAAAATAATTAACGAATTTAAGGCTTAATAAAAAATTAACGGCTAATGGCAAACATATTTCTTCTAATGGCAAAAAGTTCTACATGTGAGAGGTCTTCAAATCTGTATTAATATTTATCATGGGGGTGAGTTTAAGAAGTTATCCCGTGAAAACATCACCCAACCGGAACTACTTTCGTGTTTATGCATCAGAAATCCGATAAAAATAATTAACGACTTGAAGGCTTAATAAAAAATTAACGGCTAATGTCAAAAATATTACTTCTAATGGCAAAAAGTGCTACATGTCAGAGCTCTTCAAATCTGTATTAATATTGATCATGGGGGTAAGGTTAAGAAGTTATCCCGTGAAAACCTCACCCAGCCGGAACTACTTTCGAGTTTATGCATCAGAAATAATATAAAAAAATTAACGATTTTAAGGCTTAATAAAAAATTAACGGCTAATGGCAAAAATCAGAAATCCTATAAAAATAATTAACGACTTTAAGGCTTAATAAAAAATTAACGACCAATGGCAAAAATATTTCTTCTAATGGCAAAAAGTGCTACATGTCAGAGCTCTTCAAATCTGTATTAATATTTATCATGGGGGGGGGGTGGTTGAGCTTAAGTAGTTATCCCGTGAAAACCTCACCCAGCCGGAACTACTTTCGTGTTTATGCATCAGAAATCCGATAAAAATAATTAACGACTTGAAGGCTTAATAAAAAATTAACGGCTAATGGCAAAAATCAGAAATCCTATAAAAATAATTTACGACTTTAAGGCTTAATAAAAAATTAACGGCTAATGGCAAAAATATTTCTTCTAATGGCAAAAAGTGCTACATGTCAGAGCTCTTCAAATCTGTATTAATATTTATCATGGGGGGTGAGGTTAAGTAGTTATCCCGTGAAAACCACACCAAGGCTTTCGTGATTATGTATCAGAAATCCTATAAAAATAATTAACGAACTTAAGGATTAATAAAAAAAATTAACGGCTAATGGCAAAAATGATAAATCCTATAAAAATAATTAACGGCTTTAAGGCTTAATAAAAAATTAACGACTAATGGCAAAAATATATTCTTCTAATGGCAAAAAGTGCTACATGTCAGAGCTCTTCAAATCTGTATTAATATTTATCATGGGGGGGGGGGGGGGGTGAGGTTAAGAAGTTATCCCGTGAAAACCTCACCCAGCCGGAACTACTTTCGTGTTTATGCATCAGAAATCCGATAAAAATAATTAACGACTTGAAGGCTTAATAAAAAATTAACAGCGAATGGCAAAAATCAGAAATCGTATAAAAATAATTAACGACTTTAAGGCTTAATAAAAAAATAACGACTAATGGCAAAAATATTTCTTCTAATGGCAAAAAGTGCTACATGTCAGAGCTCTTCAAATCTGTATTAATATTTATCATGGGGGGGTGAGGTTAAGAAGTTATCCCGTGAAAACCTCACCCAGACGGAACTACTTTTGTGTTTATGCATCAGAAATCCGATAAAAATATTTAACGACTTGAAGGCTTAATAAAAAATTAACAGCTAATGGCAAAAATCAGAAATCGTATAAAAATAATTAACGACTTTAAGGCTTAATAAAAAAATAACGACTAATGGCAAAAATATTTCTTCAAATGACAAAAAGTGCTACATGTCAGAGCTCTTCAAATCTGTATTAATATTAATCATGGGGGGGGGGGGGTGAGGTTAAGAAGTTATCCCGTGAAAACCTCACCCAGACGGAACTACTTTCGTGTTTATGCATCAGAAATCCTATAAAAATAATTAACGAATTTAAGGCTTAATAAAAAATTAACGGCTAATGGCAACAATATTTCTTCTAATGGCAAAAAGTGCTACAGGTCAGAGCTCTTCAAATCTGTATTAATATTTATCATGGGGGGGTGAGGTTAAGTAGTTATTCCGTGAAAACTGCACCAAGGCTTCCGTGTTTATGCATCAGAAATCCGATAAAAATATTTAACGACTTGAAGGCTTAATAAAAAATTAACAGCGAATGGCAAAAATCAGAAATCGTATAAAAATAATTAACGACTTTAAGGCTTAATAAAAAAATAACGACTAATGGCAAAAATATTTCTTCTAATGGCAAAAAGTGCTACATGTCAGAGCTCTTCAAATCTGTATTAATATTTATCATGGGGGGGTGAGGTTAAGTAGTTATTCCGTGAAAACTGCACCAAGGCTTCCGTGTTTATGCATCAGAAATCCTATAAAAATAATTAACGACTTTAAGGCTTAATAAAACATTAACGGCTAATGGCAAAAATCAGAAATCCTATAAAATTAATTAACGACTTTAAGGCTTAATAAAAAAATAACGACTAATGGCAAAATATTTCTTCTAATGGCAAAAAGTGCTACATGTCAGAGCTCTTCAAATCTATATTAATATTTATCATGGGGGGGGGGTGAGGTTAAGAAGTTATCCCGTGAAAACCTCACCCAGCCGGAACTACTTTCGTGTTTATGTATCAGAAATCCTATAAAAATAATTAACGAATTTCAGGCTTAATAAAAAATTAACGGCTAATGGCAAAAATCAGAAATCGTATAAAAATAATTAACGACTTTAAGGCTTAATAAAAAAAATAACGGCTAATGGCAAAAATATTTCTTCTAATGGCAAAAAGTGCTACATGTCAGAGCTCTTCAAATCTGTATTAATATTTATCATGGGGGGTGAGGTTAAGAAGTTATCCCGTGAAAACCCCACCCATCCGGAACTACTTTCGTGTTTATGCATCAGAAATCCTATTGAAATAATTAACGACTTTAAGGCTGAATAAAAAATTAACGGCTAATGGCAAAAATATTTCTTCTAATGGCAAAAAGTGCTACATGTCAGAGGTTTTCAAATCTGTATTAATATTTATCATGGGGGGTGAGGTTAAGAAGTTATCCCGTGAATACCTCACCCAGCCGGAACTACTTTCGTGTTTATGCATAAGAAATCCTATCAAAATAATTAACGAATTTAAGGCTTAATAAAAAAATTAACGACTAATGGCAAAAATATTTCTTCTAATGGCAAAAAGTGTTACATGTCAGAGGTCTTCAAATCTGTATTAATATTTATCATGGGGGGGGGGGTGAGGTTAAGAAGTTATCCCGTGAAAACCTCACCCAACCGGAACTACTTTCGTGTTTATGCATCAGAAATCCGATAAAAATAATTAACGACTTTAAGGCTTAATAAAAAATTAACTTCCAATGGCAAAAATATTTCTTCTAAAGGCAAAAAGTGCTACATGTCAGAGCTCTTTAAATCTGTATTAATATTCATCATGGGGGTGAGGTTAAGAAGCTATCCCGTGAAAACCTCACCCAGCCGGAACTACTTTCGTGTTTATGCATCAGAAATCTTATCAAAATAATTAACGACTTTAAGGCTTAATAAAAAATGAACGGCTAATGGCAAAAATATTTCTTCTAATGGCAAAAAGTGCTACATGTCAGAGCTCTTCAAATCTGTATTAATATTTATCATGGGGGGTGGGGTGAGGTTAAGAAGTTATCCCGTGAAAACCTCACCCAGCCGGAACTACTTTCGTGTTTATGTATCAGAAATCCTATAAAAATAATTAACGAATTTAAGGCTTAATAAAAAATTAACGGCTAATGGCAAAAATCAGAAATCGTATAAAAATAATTAACGACTTTAAGGCTTAATAAAAAAATAACGACTAATGGCAAAAATATTTCTTCTAATGGCAAAAAGTGCTACATGTCAGAGCTCTTCAAATCTGTATTAATATTTATCATGGGGGGGGGGGGGTGAGGTTAAGAAGTTATCCCGTGAAAACCTCACCCAGACGGAACTAATTTCGTGTTTATGCATCAGAAATCCGATAAAAATAATTAACGAATTTAAGGCTTAATAAAAAATTAACGGCTAATGACAACAATATTTCTTCTAATGGCAAAAAGTGCTACAGGTCAGAGCTCTTCAAATCTGTATTAATATTTATCATGGGGGATGAGGTTAAGAAGTTATCCCGTGAAAACCTCACCCAGCCGGAACTACTTTCGAGTTTATGCATCAGAAATCCTATAAAAAAATTAACGACTTTAAGGCTGAATAAAAAAATTAACGGTTAATGGCAAATATATTTCTTCAAATGGCAAAAAGTGCTACGTGTCAGAGCTCTTCAAATCTGTATTAATATTTATAATGGGGGGTGAGGTTAAGAAGTTATCCCGTGAAAACTACACCAAGGCTTCCGTGTTTATGCATCAGAAATCCTATAAAAATAATTAACGACTTTAAGGCTTAATAAAACATTAACGGCTAATGGCAAAAATCAGAAATCCTATAAAAATAATTAACGACTTTAAGGCTTAATAAAAAAATAACGACTAATGGCAAAATATTTCTTCTAATGGCAAAAAGTGCTACATGTCAGAACTCTTCAAATCTGTATTAATATTTATCATGGGGGGTGAGGTTAAGAAGTTATCCCGTGAAAACCCCACCCAACCGGAACTACTTTCGTGTTTATGCATCAGAAATCCTATTGAAATAATTAACGACTTTAAGGCTGAATAAAAAATTAACGGCTAATGGCAAAAATATTTCTTCTAATGGCAAAAGGTGCTACATGTCAGAGGTTTTCAAATCTGTATTAATATTTATCATGGATGAGGTTAAGAAGTTATCCCGTGAATACCTCACCCAGCCGGAACTACTTTCGTGTTTATGCATAAGAAATCCTATCAAAATAATTAACGAATTTAAGGCTTAATAAAAAAATTAACGACTAATGGCAAAAATATTTCTTCTAATGGCAAAAAGTGTTACATGTCAGAGCTCTTCAAATCTGTATTAATATTTATCATGGGGGTGAGGTTAAGAAGTTATACCGTGAAAACCTCACCCAACCGGAACTACTTTCGTGTTTATGCATCAGAAATCCGATAAAAATAATTAACGACTTTAAGGCTTAATAAAAAATGAACTTCCAATGGCAAAAATATTTCTTCTAATGGCAAAAAGTGCTACATGTCAGAGCTCTTTAAATCTGTATTAATATTCATCATGGGGGTGAGGTTAAGAAGCTATCCCGTGAAAACCTCACCCAGCCGGAACTACTTTCGTGTTTATGCATCAGAAATCTTATCAAAATAATTAACGACTTTAAGGCTTAATAAAAAATTAACGGCTAATGGCAAAAATATTTCTTCTAATGGCAAAAAGTGCTACATGTCAGAGCTCTTCAAATCTGTATTAATATTTATCATGGGGGGGGGGGTGAGGTTAAGAAGTTATCCCGTGAAAACCTCACCCAGCCGGAACTACTTTCGTGTTTATGTATCAGAAATCCTATAAAAATAATTAACGAATTTAAGGCTTAATAAAAAATTAACGGCTAATGGCAAAAATCAGAAATCGTATAAAAATAATTAACGACTTGAAGGCTTAATAAAAAAAATATCGACTAATGGCAAAAATATTTCTTCTAATGGCAAAAAGTGCTACATGTCAGAGCTCTTCAAATATGTATTAATATTTATCATGGGCTGGTGAGGTTAAGAAGTTATCCCGTGAAAACCTCACCCAGACAGAACTACTTTCGTGTTTATGCATCAGAAATCCTATAAAAATAATTAACGAATTTAAGGCTTAATAAAAAATTAACGGCTAATGGCAACAATATTTCTTCTAATGGCAAAAAGTGCTACAGGTCAGAGCTCTTCAAATCTGTATTAATATTTATCATGGGGGATGAGGTTAAGAAGTTATCCCGTGAAAACCTCACCCAGCCGGAACTACTTTCGAGTTTATGCATCAGAAATCCTATAAAAAAATTAACGACTTTAAGGCTGAATAAAAAAATTAACGGCTAATGGCAAATATATTTCTTCAAATGGCAAAAAGTGCTACGTATCAGAGCTCTTCAAATCTGTATTAATATTTATCATGGGGGGTGAGGTTAAGAAGTTATCCCGTGAAAACCTCACCCAGCTGGAACTACTTTCGTGTTTATGCATCAGAAATGCTTTAAAAATAATTAACGACTTTAAGGCTTAATAAAAAATTAACGGCTAATGGCAAAAATCAGAAATCCTATAAAAATAATTAACGACTTTAAGGCTTAATAAAAAAATAACGACTAATGGCAAAATATTTCTTCTAATGGCAAAAAGTGCTACATGTCAGAACTCTTCAAATCTGTATTAATATTTATCATGGGGGGGGGGGGTGAGGTTAAGAAGTTTTCCCGTGAAAACCTCACCCAGCCGGAACTAATATCGTGTTTATGCATCAGAAATCTTATCAAAATAATTAACGACTTTAAGGCTTAATAAAAAATTAACTTCTAATGGCAAAAATATTTCTTCTAATGGCAAAAAGTGCTGCATGTCAGAGCTCTTTAAATCTGTATTAATATTCATCATGGGGGTGAGGTTAAGAAGTTATCTCGTGAAAACCTCACCCAGCCGGAACTACTTTCGTGTTTATGCATCAGAAATCCTATAAAAATAATTAACGACTTTAAGGCTTAATAAAAAAAATAACGGCTAATGGCAAAAATATTTCTTCTAATGGCAAAAAGTGCTACATGTCAGATCTCTTCAAATCTGTATTAATATTTATCATGGGGGGTGAGGTTTAGAAGTTATCCCGTGAAAACCCCACCCAGCTGGAACTACTTTCGTGTTTATGCATCAGAAATCCTATTGAAATAATTAACGACTTTAAGGCTGAATAAAAAATTAACCGCTAATGACAAAAATATTTCTTCTAATGGCAAAAAGTGCTACATGTCAGAGGTTTTCAAATCTGTATTAATATTTATCATGGGGGGTGAGGTTAAGAAGTTATCCCGTGAATACCTCACCCAGCCGGAACTACTTTCGTGTTTATGCATAAGAAATCCTATCAAAATAATTAACGAATTTAAGGCTTAATAAAAAAATTAACGACTAATGGCAAAAATATTTCTTCTAATGGCAAAAAGTGTTACATGTCAGAGCTCTTCAAATCTGTATTAATATTTATCATGGGGGTGAGGTTAAGAAGTTATACCGTGAAAACCTCACCCAACCGGAACTACTTTCGTGTTTATGCATCAGAAATCCGATAAAAATAATTAACGACTTTAAGGCTTAATAAAAAATTAACTTCTAATGGCAAAAATATTTCTTCTAATGGCAAAAAGTGCTACATGTCAGAGCTCTTTAAATCTGTATTAATATTCATCATGGGGGTGAGGTTAAGAAGCTATCCCGTGAAAACCTCACCCAGCCGGAACTACTTTCGTGTTTATGCATCAGAAATCTTATCAAAATAATTAACGACTTTAAGGCTTAATAAAAAATTAACGGCTAATGGCAAAAATATTTCTTCTAATGACAAAAAGTGCTACATGTCAGAGCTCTTCAAATCTGTATTAATATTTATCATGGGGGGTGAGGTTAAGAAGTTATCCCGTGAAAACCTCACCCAACCGGAACTACTTTCGTGTTTATGTATCAGAAATCCTATAAAAATAATTAACGAATTTAAGGCTTAATAAAAAATTAACGGCTAATGGCAAAAATCAGAAATCGTATAAAAATAATTAACGACTTTAAGGCTTAATAAAAAAATAACGACTAATGGCAAAAATATTCCTTCTAATGGCAAAAAGTGCTACATGTCAGAGCTCTTCAAATCTGTATTAATATTTATCATGGGCTGGTGAGGTTAAGAAGTTATCCCGTGAAAACCTCACCCAGACAGAACTACTTTCGTGTTTATGGATCAGAAATCCTATAAAAATAATTAACGAATTTAAGGCTTAATAAAAAATTAACGGCTAATGGCAACAATATTTCTTCTAATGGCAAAAAAGTGCTACAGGTCAGAGCTCTTCAAATCTGTATTAATATTTATCATGGGGGATGAGGTTAAGAAGTTATCCCGTGAAAACCTCACCCAGCCGGAACTACTTTCGAGTTTATGCATCAGAAATCCTATAAAAAAATTAACGACTTTAAGGCTGAATAAAAAAAATAACGGCTAATGGCAAATATATTTCTTCAAATGGCAAAAAGTGCTACGTGTCAGAGCTCTTCAAATCTGTATTAATATTTATCATGGGGGGTGAGGTTAAGAAGTTATCCCGTGAAAACCTCACCCAGCTGGAACTACTTTCGTGTTTATGCATCAGAAATGCTTTAAAAATAATTAACGACTTTAAGGCTTAATAAAAAAATTAACGGCTAATGGCAAAAATCAGAAATCCTATAAAAATAATTAACGACTTTAAGGCTTAATAAAAAAATAATGACTAATGGCAACAATATTTCTTCTAATGGCAAAAAGTGCTACATGTCAGAGCTTTTCAAATCTGTATAAATATTTATCATGGGGGTGAGGTTAAGAAGTTATCCCGTGAAAACCCCACCCAGCCGGAACTACTTTCGTGTTTATGCATCAGAAATCCGATAAAAATAATTAACGACTTTAAGGCTTAATAAAAAATTAATGGCTAATGGCAAAAATATTTCTTCTAATGACAAAAAGTGCTACATGTCAGAGCTCTTTAAATCTGTATTAATATTGATCATGGGGGTGAGGTTAAGAAGTTATCCCGTGAAAACCTCACCCAGCCGGAACTACTTTCGTGTTTATGCATCAGAAATTTTATCAAAATAATTAACGACTTTAAGGCTTAATAAAAAATTAACGGCTAATGGCAAAAATATTTCTTCTAATGGCAAAAAGTGCTACATGTCAGAGCTCTTCAAATCTGTATTAATATTTATCATGGGGGGTGAGGTTAAGAAGTTATCCCGTGAAAACCTCACCCAGCCGGAACTACTTTCGTGTTTATGTATCAGAAATCCTATAAAAATAATTAACGAATTTAAGGCTTAATAAAAAATTAACGGCTAATGGCAACAATATTTCTTCTAATGGCAAAAAGTGCTACAGGTCAGAGCTCTTCAAATCTGTATTAATATTTATCATGGGGGATGAGGTTAAGAAGTTATCCCGTGAAAACCTCACCCAGCCGGAACTACTTTCGAGTTTATGCATCAGAAATCCTATAAAAAAATTAACGACTTTAAGGCTGAATAAAAAAAATTAACGGCTAATGGCAAATATATTTCTTCAAATGGCAAAAAGTGCTACGTGTCAGAGCTCTTCAAATCTGTATTAATATTTATCATGGGGGGTGAGGTTAAGAAGTTATCCCGTGAAAACCTCACCCAGCTGGAACTACTTTCGTGTTTATGCATCAGAAATGCTTTAAAAATAATTAACGACTTTAAGGCTTAATAAAAAAATTAACGGCTAATGGCAAAAATCAGAAATCCTATAAAAATAATTAACGACTTTAAGGCTTAATAAAAAAATAATGACTAATGGCAACAATATTTCTTCTAATGGCAAAAAGTGCTACATGTCAGAGCTTTTCAAATCTGTATAAATATTTATCATGGGGGTGAGGTTAAGAAGTTATCCCGTGAAAACCCCACCCAGCCGGAACTACTTTCGTGTTTATGCATCAGAAATCCGATAAAAATAATTAACGACTTTAAGGCTTAATAAAAAATTAATGGCTAATGGCAAAAATATTTCTTCTAATGACAAAAAGTGCTACATGTCAGAGCTCTTTAAATCTGTATTAATATTGATCATGGGGGTGAGGTTAAGAAGTTATCCCGTGAAAACCTCACCCAGCCGGAACTACTTTCGTGTTTATGCATCAGAAATCTTATCAAAATAATTAACGACTTTAAGGCTTAATAAAAAATTAAGGGCTAATGGCAAAAATCTTTCTTCTAATGGCAAAAAGTGCTACATGTCAGAGCTCTTCAAATCTGTATTAATATTTATCATGGGGGGTGAGGTTAAGAAGTTATCCCGTGAAAACCTCACCCAGCCGGAACTACTTTCGTGTTTATGTATCAGAAATCCTATAAAAATAATTAACGAATTTAAGGCTTAATAAAAAATTAACGGCTAATGGCAACAATATTTCTTCTAATGGCAAAAAGTGCTACAGGTCAGAGCTCTTCAAATCTGTATTAATATTTATCATGGGGGATGAGGTTAAGAAGTTATCCCGTGAAAACCTCACCCGGCCGGAACTACTTTCGAGTTTATGCATCAGAAATCCTATAAAAAAATTAACGACTTTAAGGCTGAATAAAAAAAATTAACGGCTAATGGCAAATATATTTCTTCAAATGGCAAAAAGTGCTACGTGTCAGAGCTCTTCAAATCTGTATTAATATTTATCATGGGGGGTGAGGTTAAGAAGTTATCCCGTGAAAACCTCACCCAGCTGGAACTACTTTCGTGTTTATGCATCAGAAATGCTTTAAAAATAATTAACGACTTTAAGGCTTAATAAAAAAATTAACGGCTAATGGCAAAAATCAGAAATCCTATAAAAATAATTAACGACTTTAAGGCTTAATAAAAAAATAATGACTAATGGCAACAATATTTCTTCTAATGGCAAAAAGTGCTACATGTCAGAGCTTTTCAAATCTGTATAAATATTTATCATGGGGGTGAGGTTAAGAAGTTATCCCGTGAAAACCCCACCCAGCCGGAACTACTTTCGTGTTTATGCATCAGAAATCCGATAAAAATAATTAACGACTTTAAGGCTTAATAAAAAATTAATGGCTAATGGCAAAAATATTTCTTCTAATGACAAAAAGTGCTACATGTCAGAGCTCTTTAAATCTGTATTAATATTGATCATGGGGGTGAGGTTAAGAAGTTATCCCGTGAAAACCTCACCCAGCCGGAACTACTTTCGTGTTTATGCATCAGAAATCTTATCAAAATAATTAACGACTTTAAGGCTTAATAAAAAATTAAGGGCTAATGGCAAAAATCTTTCTTCTAATGGCAAAAAGTGCTACATGTCAGAGCTCTTCAAATCTGTATTAATATTTATCATGGGGGGTGAGGTTAAGAAGTTATCCCGTGAAAACCTCACCCAGCCGGAACTACTTTCGTGTTTATGTATCAGAAATCCTATAAAAATAATTAACGAATTTAAGGCTTAATAAAAAATTAACGGCTAATGGCAACAATATTTCTTCTAATGGCAAAAAGTGCTACAGGTCAGAGCTCTTCAAATCTGTATTAATATTTATCATGGGGGATGAGGTTAAGAAGTTATCCCGTGAAAACCTCACCCGGCCGGAACTACTTTCGAGTTTATGCATCAGAAATCCTATAAAAAAATTAACGACTTTAAGGCTGAATAAAAAAAATTAACGGCTAATGGCAAATATATTTCTTCAAATGGCAAAAAGTGCTACGTGTCAGAGCTCTTCAAATCTGTATTAATATTTATCATGGGGGGTGAGGTTAAGAAGTTATCCCGTGAAAACCTCACCCAGCTGGAACTACTTTCGTGTTTATGCATCAGAAATGCTTTAAAAATAATTAACGACTTTAAGGCTTAATAAAAAAATTAACGGCTAATGGCAAAAATCAGAAATCCTATAAAAATAATTAACGACTTTAAGGCTTAATAAAAAAATAATGACTAATGGCAACAATATTTCTTCTAATGGCAAAAAGTGCTACATGTCAGAGCTTTTCAAATCTGTATAAATATTTATCATGGGGGTGAGGTTAAGAAGTTATCCCGTGAAAACCCCACCCAGCCGGAACTACTTTCGTGTTTATGCATCAGAAATCCGATAAAAATAATTAACGACTTTAAGGCTTAATAAAAAATTAATGGCTAATGGCAAAAATATTTCTTCTAATGACAAAAAGTGCTACATGTCAGAGCTCTTTAAATCTGTATTAATATTGATCATGGGGGTGAGGTTAAGAAGTTATCCCGTGAAAACCTCACCCAGCCGGAACTACTTTCGTGTTTATGCATCAGAAATCTTATCAAAATAATTAACGACTTTAAGGCTTAATAAAAAATTAAGGGCTAATGGCAAAAATCTTTCTTCTAATGGCAAAAAGTGCTACATGTCAGAGCTCTTCAAATCTGTATTAATATGTATCATGGGGGGTGAGGTTAAGAAGTTATCCCGTGAAAACCTCACCCAGCCGGAACTACTTTCGTGTTTATGTATCAGAAATCCTATAAAAATAATTAACGAATTTAAGGCTTAATAAAAAATTAACGGCTAATGGCAAAAATATTTCTTCTAATGGCAAAAAGTGCTACATGTCAGAGCTCTTCAAATCTGTATTAATATTTATCATGGGGGGTGAGGTTAAGAAGTTATCCCGTGAAAACCTCACCCAGCCGGAACTACTTTCGTGTTTATGTATCAGAAATCCTATAAAAATAATTAACGAATTAAAGGCTTAATAAAAAATTAACGGCTAATGGCAACAATATTTCTTCTAATGGCAAAAAGTGCTACAGGTCAGAGCTCTTCAAATCTGTATTAATATTTATCATGGGGGATGAGGTTAAGAAGTTATCCCGTGAAAACCTCACCCAGCCGGAACTACTTTCGAGTTTATGCATCAGAAATCCTATAAAAAAATTAACGACTTTAAGGCTGAATAAAAAAAATTAACGGCTAATGGCAAATATATTTCTTCAAATGGCAAAAAGTGCTACGTGTCAGAGCTCTTCAAATCTGTATTAATATTTATCATGGGGGGTGAGGTTAAGAAGTTATCCCGTGAAAACCTCACCCAGCTGGAACTACTTTCGTGTTTATGCATCAGAAATGCTTTAAAAATAATTAACGACTTTAAGGCTTAATAAAAAAATTAACGGCTAATGGCAAAAATCAGAAATCCTATAAAAATAATTAACGACTTTAAGGCTTAATAAAAAATTAACGGCTAATGGCAAAAATATTTCTTCTAATGGAAAAAGTGCTACATGTCAGAGCTCTTCAAATCTGTATTAATATGTATGATGGGTGGTGAGGTTAAGTAGTTATCCCGTGAAAACCACACCAAGGCTTTCGTGTTTATGTATCAGAAATCCTATAAAAATAATTAACGACTTTAAAGCTTAATAAAAAATTAACGGCTAATGGCAAAAATATTTCTTCTAATGGAAAAAAAAGTGCTACATGTCAGAGCTCTTCAAATCTGTATTAATATTTATCATGGGGGGTGAGGTTAAGTAGTTATCCCGTGAAAACTACACCAAGGCTTTCGTGTTTATGCATCAGAAATCCTATAAAAATAATTAACGACTTTCAGGCTTAATAAAAAAATTAACGACTAATGGCAAAATATTTCTTCTAATGGCAAAAAGTGCTACATGTCAGAGCTTTTCAAATCTGTATTAATATTTATCATGGGGGTGAGGTTAAGAAGTTATCCCGTGAAAACCCCACCCAGCCGGAACTACTTTCGTGTTTATGCATCAGAAATCCGATAAAAATAATTAACGACTTTAAGGCTTAAAAAAAAATTAATGGCTAATGGCAAAAATATTTCTTCTAATGGCAAAAAGTGCTACATGTCAGAACTCTTCAAATCTGTATTAATATTTATCATGGGGGGTGAGGTTAAGAAGTTATTCCGTGAAAACCCCACCCAGCCGGAACTACTTTCGTGTGTATGCATCAGAAATGCTTTAAAAATAATTAACGACTTTAAGGCTTAATAAAAAATTAACGGCTAATGGCAAAAATCAGAAATCCTATAAAAAAAATTAACGACTTTCAGGCTTAATAAAAAAATTAACGACTAATGGCAAAATATTTCTTCTAATGGCAAAAAGTGCTACATGTCAGAGCTCTTCAAATCTCTATTAATATTTATCATGGGGGGGTGAGGTTAAGAAGTTTTCCCGTGAAAACCTCACCCAGCCGGAACTACTTTCGTGTTTATGCATCAGAAATCTTATCAAAATAATTAACGACTTTAAGGCTTAATAAAAAATTAACGGCTAATGGCAAAAATATTTCTTCTAATGGCAAAAAGTGCTACATGTCAGAGCTCTTCAAATCTCTATTAATAGTTATCATGGGGGTGAGGTTAAGAAGTTATCCCGTGAAAACCCCACCCAGCCGGAACTACTTTCGTGTTTATGCATCAGAAATCCGATAAAAATAATTAACGACTTTAAGGCTTAAAAAAAAATTAATGGCTAATGGCAAAAATATTTCTTCTAATGGCAAAAAGTGCTACATGTCAGAACTCTTCAAATCTGTATTAATATTTATCATGGGGGGTGAGGTTAAGAAGTTATTCCGTGAAAACCCCACCCAGCCGGAACTACTTTCGTGTGTATGCATCAGAAATGCTTTAAAAATAATTAACGACTTTAAGGCTTAATAAAAAATTAACGGCTAATGGCAAAAATCAGAAATCCTATAAAAATAATTAACGACTTTAAGGCTTAATAAAAAATTGACGGCTAATGGCAAAAATATTTCTTCTAATGGCAAAAAGTGCTACATGTCAGAGCTCTTCAAATCTGTATTAATATTTATCATGGGGGGTGAGGTTAAGTAGTTATCCCGTGAAAACTACACCAAGGCTTTCGTGTTTATGCATCAGAAATCCTATAAAAATAATTAACGACTTTAAGGCTTAATAAAAAATCAACGTCTAATGGCAAAAATCAGAAATCCTATCAAAATAATTAACGACTTTAAGGCTTAATAAAAAAATAACGACTAATGGCAAAATATTTCTTCTAATGACAAAAAGTGCTACATGTCAGAGCTCTTCAAATCTCTATTAATATTTATCATGGGGGGGGGGGGTGAGGTTAAGAAGTTTTCCCGTGAAAACCTCACCCAGCCGGAACTACTTTCGTGTTTATGCATCAGAAATCTTATCAAAATAATTAACGACTTTAAAGCTTAATAAAAAATTAACTTCTAATGGCAAAAATATTTCTTCTAATGGCAAAAAGTGCTACATGTCAGAGATCTTTAAATCTGTATTAATATTGATCATGGGGGTGAGGTTAAGAAGTTATCCCGTGAAAACCTCACCCAGCCGGAACTACTTTCGTGTTTATGCATCAGAAATCTTATCAAAATAATTAACGACTTTAAGGCTTAATAAAAAATTAACGGCTAATGGGAAAAATAATTCTTCTAATGGCATAAAGTGCTACATGTCAGAGCTCTTCAAATCTGTATTAATATTTATCATGGGGGGGGGGTGAGGTTAAGAAGTTATCCTGTGAAAACCTCACCCAGCCGGAACTACTTTCGTGTTTATGTATCAGAAATCCTATAAAAATAATTAACGAATTTAAGGCTTAATAAAAAATTAACGGCTAATGGCAAAAATCAGAAATCGTATAAAAATAATTAACGACTTTAAGGCTTAATAAAAAAATAACGACTAATGGCAAAAATATTTCTTCTAATGGCAAAAAGTGCTACATGTCAGAGCTCTTCAAATATGTATTAATATTTATCATGGGCTGGTGAGGTTAAGAAGTTATCCCGTGAAAACCTCACCCAGACAGAACTACTTTCGAGTTTATGCATCAGAAATCCTATAAAAATAATTAACGAATTTAAGGCTTAATAAAAAATTAACGGCTAATGGCAACAATATTTCTTCTAATGGCAAAAAGTGCTACAGGTCAGAGCTCTTCAAATCTGTATTAATATTTATCATGGGGGATGAGGTTAAGAAGTTATCCCGTGAAAACCTCACCCAGCCGGAACTACTTTCGAGTTTATGCATCAGAAATCCTATAAAAAAATTAACGACTTTAAGGCTGAATAAAAAAATTAACGGCTAATGGCAAATATATTTCTTCAAATGGCAAAAAGTGCTACGTATCAGAGCTCTTCAAATCTGTATTAATATTTATCATGGGGGGTGAGGTTAAGAAGTTATCCCGTGAAAACCTCACCCAGCTGGAACTACTTTCGTGTTTATGCATCAGAAATGCTTTAAAAATAATTAACGACTTTAAGGCTTAATAAAAAATTAACGGCTAATGGCAAAAATTAGAAATCCTATAAAAATAATTAACGACTTTAAGGCTTAATAAAAAAATAACGACTAATGGCAAAATATTTCTTCTAATGGCAAAAAGTGCTACATGTCAGAACTCTTCAAATCTGTATTAATATTTATCATGGGGGGGGGGTGAGGTTAAGAAGTTTTCCCGTGAAAACCTCACCCAGCCGGAACTAATATCGTGTTTATGCATCAGAAATCTTATCAAAATAATTAACGACTTTAAGGCTTAATAAAAAATTAACGGCTAATGGCAAAAATATTTCTTCTAATGGCAAAAAGTGCTACATGTCAGAGCTCTTTAAATCTGTATTAATATTCATCATGGGGGTGAGGTTAAGAAGTTATCTCGTGAAAACCTCACCCAGCCGGAACTACTTTCGTGTTTATGCATCAGAAATCCTATAAAAATAATTAACGACTTTAAGGCTTAATAAAAAAAATAACGGTTAATGGCAAAAATATGTCTTCTAATGGCAAAAAGTGCTACATGTCAGATCTCTTCAAATCTGTATTAATATTTATCATGGGGGGTGAGGTTAAGAAGTTATCCCGTGAAAACCCCACCCAGCCGGAACTACTTTCGTGTTTATGCATCAGAAATCCTATAAAAATAATTAACGAATTTAAGGCTTAATAAAAAATTAACGGCTAATGGCAACAATATTTCTTCTAATGGCAAAAAGTGCTACAGGTCAGAGCTCTTCAAATCTGTATTAATATTTATCATGGGGGATGAGGTTAAGAAGTTATCCCGTGAAAACCTCACCCAGCCGGAACTACTTTCGAGTTTATGCATCAGAAATCCTATAAAAAAATTAACGACTTTAAGGCTGAATAAAAAAATTAACGGCTAATGGCAAATATATTTCTTCAAATGGCAAAAAGTGCTACGTATCAGAGCTCTTCAAATCTGTATTAATATTTATCATGGGGGGTGAGGTTAAGAAGTTATCCCGTGAAAACCTCACCCAGCTGGAACTACTTTCGTGTTTATGCATCAGAAATGCTTTAAAAATAATTAACGACTTTAAGGCTTAATAAAAAATTAACGGCTAATGGCAAAAATTAGAAATCCTATAAAAATAATTAACGACTTTAAGGCTTAATAAAAAAATAACGACTAATGGCAAAATATTTCTTCTAATGGCAAAAAGTGCTACATGTCAGAACTCTTCAAATCTGTATTAATATTTATCATGGGGGGGGGGGTGAGGTTAAGAAGTTTTCCCGTGAAAACCTCACCCAGCCGGAACTAATATCGTGTTTATGCATCAGAAATCTTATCAAAATAATTAACGACTTTAAGGCTTAATAAAAAATTAACGGCTAATGGCAAAAATATTTCTTCTAATGGCAAAAAGTGCTACATGTCAGAGCTCTTTAAATCTGTATTATTATTCATCATGGGGGTGAGGTTAAGAAGTTATCTCGTGAAAACCTCACCCAGCCGGAACTACTTTCGTGTTTATGCATCAGAAATCCTATAAAAATAATTAACGACTTTAAGGCTTAATAAAAAAAATAACGGCTAATGGCAAAAATATTTCTTCTAATGGCAAAAAGTGCTACATGTCAGATCTCTTCAAATCTGTATTAATATTTATCATGGGGGGTGAGGTTAAGAAGTTATCCCGTGAAAACCCCACCCAGCCGGAACTACTTTCGTGTTTATGCATCAGAAATCCTATTGAAATAATTAACGACTTTAAGGCTGAATAAAAAATTAACCGCTAATGACAAAAATATTTCTTCTAATGGCAAAAAGTGCTACATGTCAGAGGTTTTCAAATCTGTATTAATATTTATCATGGGGGGTGAGGTTAAGAAGTTACCCCGTGAATACCTCACCCAGCCGGAACTACTTTCGTGTTTATGCATAAGAAATCCTATCAAAATAATTAACGAATTTAAGGCTTAATAAAAAAATTAACGACTAATGGCAAAAATATTTCTTCTAATGGCAAAAAGTGTTACATGTCAGAGCTCTTCAAATCTGTATTAATATTTATCATGGGGGTGAGGTTAAGAAGTTATACCGTGAAAACCTCACCCAACCGGAACTACTTTCGTGTTTATGCATCAGAAATCCGATAAAAATAATTAACGACTTTAAGGCTTAATAAAAAATTAACTTCTAATGGCAAAAATATTTCTTCTAATGGCAAAAAGTGCTACATGTCAGAGCTCTTTAAATCTGTATTAATATTCATCATGGGGGTGAGGTTAAGAAGCTATCCCGTGAAAACCTCACCCAGCAGGAACTACTTTCGTGTTTATGCATCAGAAATCTTATCAAAATAATTAACGACTTTAAGGCTTAATAAAAAATTAACGGCTAATGGCAAAAATCAGAAATCGTATAAATATAATTAACGGCTTTAAGGCTTAATAAAAAAATAACGACTAATGGCAAAAATATTTCTTCTAATGGCAAAAAGTGCTACATGTCAGAGCTCTTCAAATCTGTATTAATATTTATCATGGGCTGGTGAGGTTAAGAAGTTATCCCGTGAAAACCTCACCCAGACAGAACTACTTTCGTGTTTATGGATCAGAAATCCTATAAAAATAATTAACGAATTTAAGGCTTAATAAAAAATTAACGGCTAATGGCAACAATATTTCTTCTAATGGCAAAAAGTGCTACATGTCAGAGCTTTTCAAATCTGTATAAATATTTATCATGGGGGTGAGGTTAAGAAGTTATCCCGTGAAAACCCCACCCAGCCGGAACTACTTTCGTGATTATGCATCAGAAATCCGATAAAAATAATTAACGACTTTAAGGCTTAACAAAAAATTAATGGCTAATGGCAAAAATATTTCTTCTAATGACAAAAAGTGCTACATGTCAGAGCTCTTTAAATCTGTATTAATATTGATCATGGGGGTGAGGTTAAGAAGTTATCCCGTGAAAACCTCACTCAGCCGGAACTACTTTCGTGTTTATGCATCAGAAATCTTATCAAAATAATTAACGACTTTAAGGCTTAATAAAAAATTAACGGCTAATGGCAAAAATATTTCTTCTAATGGCAAAAAGTGCTACATGTCAGAGCTCTTCAAATCTGTATTAATATTTATCATGGGGGGTGAGGTTAAGAAGTTATCCCGTGAAAACCTCACCCAGCCGGAACTACTTTCGTGTTTATGTATCAGAAATCCTATAAAAATAATTAACGAATTAAAGGCTTAATAAAAAATTAACGGCTAATGGCAACAATATTTCTTCTAATGGCAAAAAGTGCTACAGGTCAGAGCTCTTCAAATCTGTATTAATATTTATCATGGGGGATGAGGTTAAGAAGTTATCCCGTGAAAACCTCACCCAGCCGGAACTACTTTCGAGTTTATGCATCAGAAATCCTATAAAAAAATTAACGACTTTAAGGCTGAATAAAAAAAATTAACGGCTAATGGCAAATATATTTCTTCAAATGGCAAAAAGTGCTACGTGTCAGAGCTCTTCAAATCTGTATTAATATTTATCATGGGGGGTGAGGTTAAGAAGTTATCCCGTGAAAACCTCACCCAGCTGGAACTACTTTCGTGTTTATGCATCAGAAATGCTTTAAAAATAATTAACGACTTTAAGGCTTAATAAAAAAATTAACGGCTAATGGCAAAAATCAGAAATCCTATAAAAATAATTAACGACTTTAAGGCTTAATAAAAAATTAACGGCTAATGGCAAAAATATTTCTTCTAATGGAAAAAGTGCTACATGTCAGAGCTCTTCAAATCTGTATTAATATGTATGATGGGTGGTGAGGTTAAGTAGTTATCCCGTGAAAACCACACCAAGGCTTTCGTGTTTATGTATCAGAAATCCTATAAAAATAATTAACGACTTTAAGGCTTAATAAAAAATTAACGGCTAATGGCAAAAATATTTCTTCTAATGGAAAAAAAGTGCTACATGTCAGAGCTCTTCAAATCTGTATTAATATTTATCATGGGGGGTGAGGTTAAGTAGTTATCCCGTGAAAACTACACCAAGGCTTTCGTGTTTATGCATCAGAAATCCTATAAAAATAATTAACGACTTTAAGGCTTAATAAAAAATTAACGGCTAATGGCAAAAATCAGAAATCCTATAAAAAAAATTCACGACTTTAAGGCTTAATAAAAAAATTAACGACTAAAGGCAAAATATTTCTTCTAATGGCAAAAAGTGCTACATATCAGAGCTCTTCAAATCTCTATTAATATTTATCATGGGGGGGGGGGGTGAGGTTAAGAAGTTTTCCCGTGAAAACCTCACCCAGCCGGAACTACTTTCGTGTTTATGCATCAGAAATCTTATCAAAATAATTAACGACTTTAAGGCTTAATAAAAAATTAACGGCTAATGGCAAAAATATTTCTTCTAATGGCAAAAAGTGCTACATGTCAGAGCTTTTCAAATCTGTATTAATATTTATCATGGGGGTGAGGTTAAGAAGTTATCCCGTGAAAACCCCACCCAGCCGGAACTACTTTCGTGTTTATGCATCAGAAATCCGATAAAAATAATTAACGACTTTAAGGATTAATAAAAAATTAATGGCTAATGGCAAAAATATTTCTTCTAATGGCAAAAAGTGCTACATGTCAGAACTCTTCAAATCTGTATTAATATTTATCATGGGGGGTGAGGTTAAGAAGTTATTCCGTGAAAAGCCCACCCAGCCGGAACTACTTTCGTGTGTATGCATCAGAAATGCTTTAAAAATAATTAACGACTTTAAGGCTTAATAAAAAATTAACGGCTAATGGCAAAAATCAGAAATCCTATAAAAATAATTAACGACTTTAAGGCTTAATAAAAAATTGACGGCTAATGGCAAAAATATTTCTTCTAATGGCAAAAAGTGCTACATGTCAGAGCTCTTCAAATCTGTATTAATATTTATCATGGGGGTGAGGTTAAGTAGTTATCCCGTGAAAACTACACCAAGGCTTTCGTGTTTATGCATCAGAAATCCTATAAAAATAATTAACGACTTTAAGGCTTAATAAAAAATCAACGTCTAATGGCAAAAATCAGAAATCCTATAAAAATAATTAACGACTTTAAGGCTTAATAAAAAGATAACGACTAATGGCAAAATATTTCTTCTAATGACAAAAAGTGGTACATGTCAGAGATCTTTAAATCTGTATTAATATTGATCATGGGGGTGAGGTTAAGAAGTTTTCCCGTGAAAACCTCACCCAGCCGGAACTAATTTCGTGTTTATGCATCAGAAATCTTATCAAAATAATTAACGACTTTAAGGCTTAATAAAAAATTAACGGCTAATGGGAAAAATAATTCTTCTAATGGCATAAAGTGCTACATGTCAGAGCTCTTCAAATCTGTATTAATATTTATCATGGGGGGTGAGGTTAAGAAGTTATCCCGTGAAAACCTCACCCAGCCGGAACTACTTTCGTGTTTATGTATCAGAAATTCTATAAAAATAATTAACGAATTTAAGGCTTAATAAAAAATTAACGGCTAATGACAAAAATCAGAAATCCTATAAAAATAATGAACGACTTTAAGGCTTAATAAAAAATTAATGACTAATGGCAAAAATATTTCTTCTAATGGCAAAAAGTGCTACATGTCAGAGGTCTTCAAATCTGTATTAATATTTATCATGGGGGGGGGGTGAGGTTAAGAAGTTATCCCGTGAAAACCTCACCCAGCAGGAACTACTTTCGAGTTTATGCATCAGAAATCCTATAAAAAAATTAAGGACTTTAAGGCTTAATAAAAAATTAACGACTAATGGCAAAAATATTTCTTCTAATGGCAAAAAGTGCTACATGTCAGAGCTCTTCAAATCTGTATTAATATTTATCATGGGGGGTGAGGTAAAGAAGTTATCCCGTGAAAACCTCACCCAGCTGGAACTACTTTCGTGTTTATGCATCAGAAATGCTATAAAAATAATTAACGACTTTAAGGCTTAATAAAAAATTAACGGCTAATGGCAAAAATCAGAAATCCTATAAAAATAATTAACGACTTTAAGGCTTAATAAAAAATTAACGGCTAATGGCAAAAATATTTCTTCTAATGGCAAAAAGTGCTACATGTCAGAGCTCTTCAAATCTGTATTAATATTTATGATGGGGGGTAAGGTTAAGTAGTTATCCCGTGAAAACCACACCAAGGCTTTCGTGTTTATGTATCAGAAATCCTATCAAAATAATTAACGACTTTAAGGCTTAATAAAAAATTAACGGCTAATGGCAACAATATTTCTTCTAATGGCAAAAAGTGCTACATGTCAGAGCTTTTCAAATCTGTATTAATATTGATCATGGGGGTGAGGTTAAGAAGTTATCCCGTGAAAACCTCACCCAGCAGGAACTACTTTCGAGTTTATGCATCAGAAATCCTATAAAAAAATTAAGGACTTTAAGGCTTAATAAAAAATTAACGGCTAATGGCAAATATATTTCTTCAAATGGCAAAAAGTGTTACGTGTCAGAGCTCTTCAAATCTGTATTAATATTTATCAGGGGGGGGTGAGATTTAGAAGTTATCCCGTGAAAACCTCACCCAGCAGGTACTACTTTCGTGTTTATGCATCAGAAATGCTTTAAAAATAATTAACGACTTTAAGGCTTAATAAAAAATTAACGGCTAATGGCAAAAATCAGAAATCCTATAAAATTAATTAACGACTTTAAGGCTTAATAAAAAATTGACGGCTAATGGCAAAAATATTTCTTCTAATGGCAAAAAGTGCTACATGTCAGAGCTCTTCAAATCTGTATTAATATTTATCATGGGGGGTGAGGTTAAGTAGTTATCCCGCGAAAACTACACCAAGGCTTTCGTGTTTATGCATCAGAAATCCTATAAAAATAATTAACGACTTTAAGGCTTAATAAAAAATTAACGGCTAATGGCAAAAATCAGAAATCCTATAAAAATAATTAACGACTTTAAGGCTTAATAAAAAATTAACGACTAATGGCAAAATATTTCTTCTAATGGCAAAAAGTGCTACATGTCAGAACTCTTCAAATCTCTATTAATATTTATCATGGGGGGGGGGGGGGTGGTGAGGTTAAGAAGTTTTCCCGTGAAAACCTCACCCAGCCGGAACTATTTTCGTGTTTATGCATCAGAAATCTTATCAAAATAATTAACGACTTTAAGGCTTAATAAAAAATTAACTTCTAATGGCAAAAATATTTCTTCTAATGGCAAAAAGTGCTACATGTCAGAGCTCTTTAAATCTGTATTAATATTGATCATGGGGGTGAGGTTAAGAAGTTATCCCGTGAAAACCTCACCCAGCCGGAACTACTTTCGTGTTTATGCATCAGAAATCTTATCAAAATAATTAACGACTTTAAGGCTTAATAAAAAATTAACGGCTAATGGCAAAAATCAGAAATCCTATAAAAATAATTAACCACTTTAAGGCTTAATAAAAAAATAACGGCTAATGGCAAAAATATTTCTTCTAATGGCAAAAAGTGCTACATGTCAGAGCTCTTCAAATCTGTATTAATATTTATCATGGGGGGGGGGGGGGGGCTGAGGTTAAGAAGTTATCCTGTGAAAACCTCACCCAGCAGGAACTACTTTCGAGTTTATGCATCAGAAATCCTATAAAAAAATTAACGACTTTAAGGCTGAATAAAAAAATTAACAGCTAATGGCAAATATATTTCTTCAAATGGCTAAAAGTGCTACGTGTCAGAGCTCTTCAAATCTGTATTAATATTTATCATGGGGGGTGAGGTTAAGAAGTTATCCCGTGAAAACCTCACCCAGCTGGAACTACTTTCGTGTTTATGCATCAGAAATGCTTTAAAAATAATTAACAACTTTAAGGCTTAATAAAAAATTAACGGCTAATGGCAAAAATCAGAAATCCTATAAAAATAATTAACGACTTTAAGGCTTAATAAAAAATTAACGGCTAATGGCAAAAATATTTCTTCTAATGGCAAAAAGTGCTACATGTCAGAGCTTTTCAAATCTGTATTAATATTGATCATGGGGGTGAGGTTAAGAAGTTATCCCGTGAAAACCTCACCCAGCAGGAACTACTTTCGAGTTTATGCATCAGAAATCCTATAAAAAAATTAAGGACTTTAAGGCTTAATAAAAAATTAACGGCTAATGGCAAAAATATTTCTTCTAATGGCAAAAAGTGCTACATGTCAGAGCTCTTCAAATCTGTATTAATATTTATCATGGGGGGTGAGGTTAAGAAGTTATCCCGTGAAAACCTCACCCAGCTGGAACTACTTTCGTGTTTATGCATCAGAAATGCTTTAAAAATAATTAACGACTTTAAGGCTTAATAAAAAATTAACGGCTAATGGCAAAAATCAGAAATCCTATAAAAATAATTAACGACTTTAAGGCTTAATAAAAAATTAACGGCTAATGGCAAAAATATTTCTTCTAATGGCAAAAAGTGCTACATGTCAGAGCTCTTCAAATCTGTATTAATATTTATGATGGGGGGTAAGGTTAAGTAGTTATCCCGTGAAAACCACACCAAGGCTTTCGTGTTTATGTATCAGAAATCCTATCAAAATAATTAACGACTTTAAGGCTTAATAAAAAATTAACGGCTAATGGCAACAATATTTCTTCTAATGGCAAAAAGTGCTACATGTCAGAGCTTTTCAAATCTGTATTAATATTGATCATGGGGGTGAGGTTAAGAAGTTATCCCGTGAAAACCTCACCCAGCAGGAACTACTTTCGAGTTTATGCATCAGAAATCCTATAAAAAAATTTAGGACTTTAAGGCTTAATAAAAAATTAACGGCTAATGGCAAATATATTTCTTCAAATGGCAAAAAGTGTTACGTGTCAGAGCTCTTCAAATCTGTATTAATATTTATCATGGGGGGTGAGATTTAGAAGTTATCCCGTGAAAACCTCACCGAGCAGGTACTACTTTCGTGTTTATGCATCAGAAATGCTTTAAAAATAATTAACGACTTTAAGGCTTAATAAAAAATTAATGACTAATGGCAAAAATATTTCTTCTAATGGCAAAAAGTGCTACATGTCAGAGGTCTTCAAATCTGTATTAATATTTATCATGGGGGGGGGGTGAGGTTAAGAAGTTATCCCGTGAAAACCTCACCCAGCAGGAACTACTTTCGAGTTTATGCATCAGAAATCCTATAAAAAAATTAAGGACTTTAAGGCTTAATAAAAAATTAACGGCTAATGGCAAAAATATTTCTTCTAATGGCAAAAAGTGCTACATGTCAGAGCTCTTCAAATCTGTATTAATATTTATCATGGGGGGTGAGGTAAAGAAGTTATCCCGTGAAAACCTCACCCAGCTGGAACTACTTTCGTGTTTATGCATCAGAAATGCTATAAAAATAATTAACGACTTTAAGGCTTAATAAAAAATTAACGGCTAATGGCAAAAATCAGAAATCCTATAAAAATAATTAACGACTTTAAGGCTTAATAAAAAATTAACGGCTAATGGCAAAAATATTTCTTCTAATGGCAAAAAGTGCTACATGTCAGAGCTTTTCAAATCTGTATTAATATTGATCATGGGGGTGAGGTTAAGAAGTTATCCCGTGAAAACCTCACCCAGCAGGAACTACTTTCGAGTTTATGCATCAGAAATCCTATAAAAAAATTAAGGACTTTAAGGCTTAATAAAAAATTAACGGCTAATGGCAAAAATATTTCTTCTAATGGCAAAAAGTGCTACATGTCAGAGCTCTTCAAATCTGTATTAATATTTATCATGGGGGGTGAGGTTAAGAAGTTATCCCGTGAAAACCTCACCCAGCTGGAACTACTTTCGTGTCTATGCATCAGAAATGCTTTAAAAATAATTAACGACTTTAAGGCTTAATAAAAAATTAACGGCTAATGGCAAAAATCAGAAATCCTATAAAAATAATTAACGACTTTAAGGCTTAATAAAAAATTAACGGCTAATGGCAAAAATATTTCTTCTAATGGCAAAAAGTGCTACATGTCAGAGCTCTTCAAATCTGTATTAATATTTATGATGGGGGGTAAGGTTAAGTAGTTATCCCGTGAAAACCACACCAAGGCTTTCGTGTTTATGTATCAGAAATCCTATCAAAATAATTAACGACTTTAAGGCTTAATAAAAAATTAACGGCTAATGGCAACAATATTTCTTCTAATGGCAAAAAGTGCTACATGTCAGAGCTTTTCAAATCTGTATTAATATTGATCATGGGGGTGAGGTTAAGAAGTTATCCCGTGAAAACCTCACCCAGCAGGAACTACTTTCGAGTTTATGCATCAGAAATCCTATAAAAAAATTAAGGACTTTAAGGCTTAATAAAAAATTAACGGCTAATGGCAAATATATTTCTTCAAATGGCAAAAAGTGTTACGTGTCAGAGCTCTTCAAATCTGTATTAATATTTATCATGGGGGGTGAGATTTAGAAGTTATCCCGTGAAAACCTCACCGAGCAGGTACTACTTTCGTGTTTATGCATCAGAAATGCTTTAAAAATAATTAACGACTTTAAGGCTTAATAAAAAATTAATGACTAATGGCAAAAATATTTCTTCTAATGGCAAAAAGTGCTACATGTCAGAGGTCTTCAAATCTGTATTAATATTTATCATGGGGGGGGGGGGTGAGGTTAAGAAGTTATCCCGTGAAAACCTCACCCAGCAGGAACTACTTTCGAGTTTATGCATCAGAAATCCTATAAAAAAATTAAGGACTTTAAGGCTTAATAAAAAATTAACGGCTAATGGCAAAAATATTTCTTCTAATGGCAAAAAGTGCTACATGTCAGAGCTCTTCAAATCTGTATTAATATTTATCATGGGGGGTGAGGTAAAGAAGTTATCCCGTGAAAACCTCACCCAGCTGGAACTACTTTCGTGTTTATGCATCAGAAATGCTATAAAAATAATTAACGACTTTAAGGCTTAATAAAAAATTAACGGCTAATGGCAAAAATCAGAAATCCTATAAAAATAATTAACGACTTTAAGGCTTAATAAAAAATTAACGGCTAATGGCAAAAATATTTCTTCTAATGGCAAAAAGTGCTACATGTCAGAGCTCTTCAAATCTGTATTAATATTTATGATGGGGGGTAAGGTTAAGTAGTTATCCCGTGAAAACCACACCAAGGCTTTCGTGTTTATGTATCAGAAATCCTATCAAAATAATTAACGACTTTAAGGCTTAATAAAAAAATAACGGCTAATGGCAACAATATTTCTTCTAATGGCAAAAAGTGCTACATGTCAGAGCTTTTCAAATCTGTATTAATATTGATCATGGGGGTGAGGTTAAGAAGTTATCCCGTGAAAACCTCACCCAGCAGGAACTACTTTCGAGTTTATGCATCAGAAATCCTATAAAAAAATTAAGGACTTTAAGGCTTAATAAAAAATTAACGGCTAATGGCAAATATATTTCTTCAAATGGCAAAAAGTGTTACGTGTCAGAGCTCTTCAAATCTGTATTAATATTTATCATGGGGAGTGAGATTTAGAAGTTATCCCGTGAAAACCTCACCCAGCAGGTACTACTTTCGTGTTTATGCATCAGAAATGCTTTAAAAATAATTAACGACTTTAAGGCTTAATAAAAAATTAACGGCTAATGGCAAAAATCAGAAATCCTATAAAATTAATTAACGACTTTAAGGCTTAATAAATAATTGACGGCTAATGGCAAAAATATTTCTTCTAATGGCAAAAAGTGCTACATGTCAGAGCTCTTCAAATCTGTATTAATATTTATGATGGGGGTTGAGGTTAAGTAGTTATCCCGTGAAAACTACACCAAGGCTTTCGTGTTTATGCATCAGAAATCCTATAAAAATAATTAACGACTTTAAGGCTTAATAAAAAATTAACGGCTAATGGCAAAAATCAGAAATCCTATAAAAATAATTAACGACTTTAAGGCTTAATAAAAAATTAACGACTAATGGCAAAATATTTCTTCTAATGGCAAAAAGTGCTACATGTCAGAACTCTTCAAATCTCTATTAATATTTATCATGGGGGGGGGGTGGTGAGGTTAAGAAGTTTTCCCGTGAAAACCTCACCCAGCCGGAACTATTTTCGTGTTTATGCATCAGAAATCTTATCAAAATAATTAACGACTTTAAGGCTTAATAAAAAATTAACGGCTAATGGCAAAAATATTTCTTCTAATGGCAAAAAGTGCTACATGTCAGAGCTCTTTAAATCTGTATTAATATTGATCATGGGGGTGAGGTTAAGAAGTTATCCCGTGAAAACCTCACCCAGCCGGAACTACTTTCGTGTTTATGCATCAGAAATCTTATCAAAATAATTAACGACTTTAAGGCTTAATAAAAAATTAACGGCTAATGGCAAAAATCAGAAATCCTATAAAAATAATTAACCACTTTAAGGCTTAACAAAAAAATAACGGCTAATGGCAAAAATATTTCTTCTAATGGCAAAAAGTGCTACATGTCAGAGCTCTTCAAATCTGTATTAATATTTATCATGGGGGGGGGGGGGGGGGCTGAGGTTAAGAAGTTATCCTGTGAAAACCTCACCCAGCCGGAACTACTTTCGAGTTTATGCATCAGAAATCCTATAAAAAAATTAACGACTTTAAGGCTGAATAAAAAAATTAACAGCTAATGGCAAATATATTTCTTCAAATGGCTAAAAGTGCTACGTGTCAGAGCTCTTCAAATCTGTATTAATATTTATCATGGGGGGTGAGGTTAAGAAGTTATCCCGTGAAAACCTCACCCAGCTGGAACTACTTTCGTGTTTATGCATCAGAAATGCTTTAAAAATAATTAACAACTTTAAGGCTTAATAAAAAATTAACGGCTAATGGCAAAAATCAGAAATCCTATAAAAATAATTAACGACTTTAAGGCTTAATAAAAAATTAACGGCTAATGGCAAAAATATTTCTTCTAATGGCAAAAAGTGCTACATGTCAGATCTTTTCAAATCTGTATTAATATTGATCATGGGGGTGAGGTTAAGAAGTTATCCCGTGAAAACCTCACCCAGCAGGAACTACTTTCGAGTTTATGCATCAGAAATCCTATAAAAAAATTAACGACTTTAAGGCTTAATAAAAAATTAACGGCTAATGGCAAAAATATTTCTTCTAATGGCAAAAAGTGCTACATGTCAGAGCTCTTCAAATCTGTATTAATATTTATCATGGGGGGTGAGGTTAAGAAGTTATCCCGTGAAAACCTCACCCAGCTGGAACTACTTTCGTGTTTATGCATCAGAAATGCTTTAAAAATAATTAACGACTTTAAGGCTTAATAAAAAATTAACGGCTAATGGCAAAAATCAGAAATCCTATAAAAATAATTAACGACTTTAAGGCTTAATAAAAAATTAACGGCTAATGGCAAAAATATTTCTTCTAATGGTAAAAAGTGCTACATGTCAGAGCTCTTCAAATCTGTATTAATATTTATGATGGGGGGTAAGGTTAAGTAGTTATCCCGTGAAAACCACACCAAGGCTTTCGTGTTTATGTATCAGAAATCCTATCAAAATAATTAACGACTTTAAGGCTTAATAAAAAATTAACGGCTAATGGCAACAATATTTCTTCTAATGGCAAAAAGTGCTACATGTCAGAGCTTTTCAAATCTGTATTAATATTGATCATGGGGGTGAGGTTAAGAAGTTATCCCGTGAAAACCTCACCCAGCAGGAACTACTTTCGAGTTTATGCATCAGAAATCCTATAAAAAAATTAAGGACTTTAAGGCTTAATAAAAAATTAACGGCTAATGGCAAATATATTTCTTCAAATGGCAAAAAGTGTTACGTGTCAGAGCTCTTCAAATCTGTATTAATATTTATCATGGGGGGTGAGATTTAGAAGTTATCCCGTGAAAACCTCACCCAGCAGGTACTACTTTCGTGTTTATGCATCAGAAATGCTTTAAAAATAATTAACGACTTTAAGGCTTAATAAAAAATTAACGGCTAATGGCAAAAATCAGAAATCCTATAAAATTAATTAACGACTTTAAGGCTTAATAAAAAATTGACGGCTAATGGCAAAAATATTTCTTCTAATGGCAAAAAGTGCTACATGTCAGAGCTCTTCAAATCTGTATTAATATTTATGATGGGGGTTGAGGTTAAGTAGTTATCCCGTGAAAACTACACCAAGGCTTTCGTGTTTATGCATCAGAAATCCTATAAAAATAATTAACGACTTTAAGGCTTAATAAAAAATTAACGGCTAATGGCAAAAATCAGAAATCCTATAAAAATAATTAACGACTTTAAGGCTTAATAAAAAATTAACGACTAATGGCAAAATATTTCTTCTAATGGCAAAAAGTGCTACATGTCAGAACTCTTCAAATCTCTATTAATATTTATCATGGGGGGGGGGGGGTGGTGAGGTTAAGAAGTTTTCCCGTGAAAACCTCACCCAGCCGGAACTATTTTCGTGTTTATGCATCAGAAATCTTATCAAAATAATTAACGACTTTAAGGCTTAATAAAAAATTAACGGCTAATGGCAAAAATATTTCTTCTAATGGCAAAAAGTGCTACATGTCAGAGCTCTTTAAATCTGTATTAATATTGATCATGGGGGTGAGGTTAAGAAGTTATCCCGTGAAAACCTCACCCAGCCGGAACTACTTTCGTGTTTATGCATCAGAAATCTTATCAAAATAATTAACGACTTTAAGGCTTAATAAAAAATTAACGGCTAATGGCAAAAATCAGAAATCCTATAAAAATAATTAACCACTTTAAGGCTTAACAAAAAAATAACGGCTAATGGCAAAAATATTTCTTCTAATGGCAAAAAGTGCTACATGTCAGAGCTCTTCAAATCTGTATTAATATTTATCATGGGGGGGGGGCTGAGGTTAAGAAGTTATCCTGTGAAAACCTCACCCAGCCGGAACTACTTTCGAGTTTATGCATCAGAAATCCTATAAAAAAATTAACGACTTTAAGGCTGAATAAAAAAATTAACAGCTAATGGCAAATATATTTCTTCAAATGGCTAAAAGTGCTACGTGTCAGAGCTCTTCAAATCTGTATTAATATTTATCATGGGGGGTGAGGTTAAGAAGTTATCCCGTGAAAACCTCACCCAGCTGGAACTACTTTCGTGTTTATGCATCAGAAATGCTTTAAAAATAATTAACAACTTTAAGGCTTAATAAAAAATTAACGGCTAATGGCAAAAATCAGAAATCCTATAAAAATAATTAACGACTTTAAGGCTTAATAAAAAATTAACGGCTAATGGCAAAAATATTTCTTCTAATGGCAAAAAGTGCTACATGTCAGAGCTTTTCAAATCTGTATTAATATTGATCATGGGGGTGAGGTTAAGAAGTTATCCCGTGAAAACCTCACCCAGCAGGAACTACTTTCGAGTTTATGCATCAGAAATCCTATAAAAAAATTAACGACTTTAAGGCTTAATAAAAAATTAACGGCTAATGGCAAAAATATTTCTTCTAATGGCAAAAAGTGCTACATGTCAGAGCTCTTCAAATCTGTATTAATATTTATCATGGGGGGTGAGGTTAAGAAGTTATCCCGTGAAAACCTCACCCAGCTGGAACTACTTTCGTGTTTATGCATCAGAAATGCTTTAAAAATAATTAACGACTTTAAGGCTTAATAAAAAATTAACGGCTAATGGCAAAAATCAGAAATCCTATAAAAATAATTAACGACTTTAAGGCTTAATAAAAAATTAACGGCTAATGGCAAAAATATTTCTTCTAATGGTAAAAAGTGCTACATGTCAGAGCTCTTCAAATCTGTATTAATATTTATGATGGGGGGTAAGGTTAAGTAGTTATCCCGTGAAAACCACACCAAGGCTTTCGTGTTTATGTATCAGAAATCCTATCAAAATAATTAACGACTTTAAGGCTTAATAAAAAATTAACGGCTAATGGCAACAATATTTCTTCTAATGGCAAAAAGTGCTACATGTCAGAGCTTTTCAAATCTGTATTAATATTGATCATGGGGGTGAGGTTAAGAAGTTATCCCGTGAAAACCTCACCCAGCAGGAACTACTTTCGAGTTTATGCATCAGAAATCCTATAAAAAAATTAAGGACTTTAAGGCTTAATAAAAAATTAACGGCTAATGGCAAATATATTTCTTCAAATGGCAAAAAGTGTTACGTGTCAGAGCTCTTCAAATCTGTATTAATATTTATCATGGGGGGTGAGATTTAGAAGTTATCCCGTGAAAACCTCACCCAGCAGGTACTACTTTCGTGTTTATGCATCAGAAATGCTTTAAAAATAATTAACGACTTTAAGGCTTAATAAAAAATTAACGGCTAATGGCAAAAATCAGAAATCCTATAAAATTAATTAACGACTTTAAGGCTTAATAAAAAATTGACGGCTAATGGCAAAAATATTTCTTCTAATGGCAAAAAGTGCTACATGTCAGAGCTCTTCAAATCTGTATTAATATTTATCATGGGGGGTGAGGTTAAGTAGTTATCCCGTGAAAACTACACCAAGGCTTTCGTGTTTATGCATCAGAAATCCTATAAAAATAATTAACGACTTTAAGGCTTAATAAAAAATTAACGGCTAATGGCAAAAATCAGAAATCCTATAAAAATAATTAACGACTTTAAGGCTTAATAAAAAATTAACGACTAATGGCAAAATATTTCTTCTAATGGCAAAAAGTGCTACATGTCAGAACTCTTCAAATCTCTATTAATATTGATCATGGGGGGGGTGGTGAGGTTAAGAAGTTTTCCCGTGAAAACCTCACCCAGCCGGAACTATTTTCGTGTTTATGCATCAGAAATCTTATCAAAATAATTAACGACTTTAAGGCTTAATAAAAAATTAACTTCTAATGGCAAATATATTTCTTCAAATGGCTAAAAGTGCTACGTGTCAGAGCTCTTCAAATCTGTATTAATATTTATCATGGGGGGTGAGGTTAAGAAGTTATCCCGTGAAAACCTCACCCAGCTGGAACTACTTTCGTGTTTATGCATCAGAAATGCTTTAAAAATAATTAACAACTTTAAGGCTTAATAAAAAATTAACGGCTAATGGCAAAAATCAGAAATCCTATAAAAATAATTAACGACTTTAAGGCTTAATAAAAAATTAACGGCTAATGGCAAAAATATTTCTTCTAATGGCAAAAAGTGCTACATGTCAGAGCTTTTCAAATCTGTATTAATATTGATCATGGGGGTGAGGTTAAGAAGTTATCCCGTGAAAACCTCACCCAGCAGGAACTACTTTCGAGTTTATGCATCAGAAATCCTATAAAAAAATTAACGACTTTAAGGCTTAATAAAAAATTAACGGCTAATGGCAAAAATATTTCTTCTAATGGCAAAAAGTGCTACATGTCAGAGCTCTTCAAATCTGTATTAATATTTATCATGGGGGGTGAGGTTAAGAAGTTATCCCGTGAAAACCTCACCCAGCTGGAACTACTTTCGTGTTTATGCATCAGAAATGCTTTAAAAATAATTAACGACTTTAAGGCTTAATAAAAAATTAACGGCTAATGGCAAAAATCAGAAATCCTATAAAAATAATTAACGACTTTAAGGCTTAATAAAAAATTAACGGCTAATGGCAAAAATATTTCTTCTAATGGTAAAAAGTGCTACATGTCAGAGCTCTTCAAATCTGTATTAATATTTATGATGGGGGGTAAGGTTAAGTAGTTATCCCGTGAAAACCACACCAAGGCTTTCGTGTTTATGTATCAGAAATCCTATCAAAATAATTAACGACTTTAAGGCTTAATAAAAAATTAACGGCTAATGGCAACAATATTTCTTCTAATGGCAAAAAGTGCTACATGTCAGAGCTTTTCAAATCTGTATTAATATTGATCATGGGGGTGAGGTTAAGAAGTTATCCCGTGAAAACCTCACCCAGCAGGAACTACTTTCGAGTTTATGCATCAGAAATCCTATAAAAAAATTAAGGACTTTAAGGCTTAATAAAAAATTAACGGCTAATGGCAAATATATTTCTTCAAATGGCAAAAAGTGTTACGTGTCAGAGCTCTTCAAATCTGTATTAATATTTATCATGGGGGGTGAGATTTAGAAGTTATCCCGTGAAAACCTCACCCAGCAGGTACTACTTTCGTGTTTATGCATCAGAAATGCTTTAAAAATAATTAACGACTTTAAGGCTTAATAAAAAATTAACGGCTAATGGCAAAAATCAGAAATCCTATAAAATTAATTAACGACTTTAAGGCTTAATAAAAAATTGACGGCTAATGGCAAAAATATTTCTTCTAATGGCAAAAAGTGCTACATGTCAGAGCTCTTCAAATCTGTATTAATATTTATCATGGGGGGTGAGGTTAAGTAGTTATCCCGTGAAAACTACACCAAGGCTTTCGTGTTTATGCATCAGAAATCCTATAAAAATAATTAACGACTTTAAGGCTTAATAAAAAATTAACGGCTAATGGCAAAAATCAGAAATCCTATAAAAATAATTAACGACTTTAAGGCTTAATAAAAAATTAACGACTAATGGCAAAATATTTCTTCTAATGGCAAAAAGTGCTACATGTCAGAACTCTTCAAATCTCTATTAATATTGATCATGGGGGGGGTGGTGAGGTTAAGAAGTTTTCCCGTGAAAACCTCACCCAGCCGGAACTATTTTCGTGTTTATGCATCAGAAATCTTATCAAAATAATTAACGACTTTAAGGCTTAATAAAAAATTAACTTCTAATGGCAAAAATATTTCTTCTAATGGCAAAAAGTGCTACATGTCAGAGCTCTTTAAATCTGTATTAATATTGATCATGGGGGTGAGGTTAAGAAGTTATCCCGTGAAAACCTCACCCAGCCGGAACTACTTTCGTGTTTATGCATCAGAAATCTTATCAAAATAATTAACGACTTTAAGGCTTAATAAAAAATTAACGGCTAATGGCAAAAATCAGAAATCCTATAAAAATAATTAACCACTTTAAGGCTTAATAAAAAAATAACGGCTAATGGCAAAAATATTTCTTCTAATGGCAAAAAGTGCTACATGTCAGAGCTCTTCAAATCTGTATTAATATTTATCATGGGGGGGGGTGAGGTTAAGAAGTTATCCTGTGAAAACCTCACCCAGCCGGAACTACTTTCGAGTTTATGCATCAGAAATCCTATAAAAAAATTAACGATTTTAAGGCTGAATAAAAAAATTAACAGCTAATGGCAAATATATTTCTTCAAATGGCTAAAAGTGCTACGTGTCAGAGCTCTTCAAATCTGTATTAATATTTATCATGGGGGGTGAGGTTAAGAAGTTATCCCGTGAAAACCTCACCCAGCTGGAACTACTTTCGTGTTTATGCATCAGAAATGCTTTAAAAATAATTAACAACTTTAAGGCTTAATAAAAAATTAACGGCTAATGGCAAAAATCAGAAATCCTATAAAAATAATTAACGACTTTAAGGCTTAATAAAAAATTAACGGCTAATGGCAAAAATATTTCTTCTAATGGCAAAAAGTGCTACATGTCAGAGCTTTTCAAATCTGTATTAATATTGATCATGGGGGTGAGGTTAAGAAGTTATCCCGTGAAAACCTCACCCAGCAGGAACTACTTTCGAGTTTATGCATCAGAAATCCTATAAAAAAATTAAGGACTTTAAGGCTTAATAAAAAATTAACGGCTAATGGCAAATATATTTCTTCAAATGGCAAAAAGTGTTACGTGTCAGAGCTCTTCAAATCTGTATTAATATTTATCATGGGGGGTGAGATTTAGAAGTTATCCCGTGAAAACCTCACCCAGCAGGTACTACTTTCGTGTTTATGCATCAGAATTGCTTTAAAAATAATTAACGACTTTAAGGCTTAATAAAAAATTAACGGCTAATGGCAAAAATCAGAAATCCTATAAAAATAATTAACGACTTTAAGGCTTAATAAAAAAATGACGGCTAATGGCAAAAATATTTCTTCTAATGGCAAAAAGTGCTACATGTCAGAGCTCTTCAAATCTGTATTAATATTTATCATGGGGGGTGAGGTTAAGTAGTTATCCCGTGAAAACTACACCAAGGCTTTCGTGTTTATGCATCAGAAATCCTATAAAAATAATTAACGACTTTGAGGCTTAATAAAAAATTAACGGCTAATGGCAGAAATCAGAAATCCTATAAAAATAATTAACGACTTTAAGGCTTAATAAAAAATTAACGACTAATGGCAAAATATTTCTTCTAATGGCAAAAAGTGCTACATGTCAGAACTCTTCAAATCTCTATTAATATTTATCATGGGGGGGGGGTGAGGTTAAGAAGTTTTCCCGTGAAAACCTCACCCAGCCGGAACTACTTTCGTGTTTATGCATCAGAAATCTTATCAAAATAATTAACGACTTTAAGGCTTAATAAAAAATTAACTTCTAATGGCAAAAATATTTCTTCTAAAGGCAAAAAGTGCTACATGTCAGAGCTCTTTAAATCTGTATTAATATTGATCATGGGGGTGAGGTTAAGAAGTTATCCCGTGAAAACCTCACCCAGCCGGAACTACTTTCGTGTTTATGCATCAGAAATCTTATCAAAATAATTAACGACTTTAAGGCTTAATAAAAAATTAACGGCTAATGGCAAAAATCAGAAATCCTATAAAAATAATTAACCACTTTAAGGCTTAATAAAAAAATAACGGCTAATGGCAAAAATATTTCTTCTAATGGCAAAAAGTGCTACATGTCAGAGCTCTTCAAATCTGTATTAATATTTATCATGGGGGGGGGGGTGAGGTTAAGAAGTTATCCCGTGAAAACCTCACCCAGCCAGAACTACTTTCGTGTTTATGCATCAGAAATCCTATAAAAATAATTAACGACTTTAAGGCTTAATAAAAAATTAACGGCTAATGGCAAAAATGTTTCTTCTAATGGCAAAAAGTGCTACATGTCAGAGCTTTTCAAATCTGTATTAATATTGATCATGGGGGTGAGGTTAAAAAGTTATCCCGTGAAAACCTCACCCAGCAGGAACTACTTTCGAGTTTATGCATCAGAAATCCTATAAAAAAATTAAGGACTTTAAGGCTTAATAAAAAATTAACGGCTAATGGCAAATATATTTCTTCAAATGGCAAAAAGTGTTACGTGTCACAGCTCTTCAAATCTGTATTAATATTTATCATGGGGGGTGAGATTTAGAAGTTATCCCGTGAAAACCTCACCCAGCAGGAACTACTTTCGTGTTTATGTATCAGAAATGCTTTAAAAATAATTAACGACTTTAAGGCTTAATAAAAAATTAACGGCTAATGGCAAAAATCAGAAATCCTATAAAAATAATTAACGACTTGAAGGCTTAATAAAAAATTGACGGCTAATGGCAAAAATATTTCTTCTAATGGCAAAAAGTGCTACATGTCAGAGCTCTTCAAATCTGTATTAATATTTATCATGGGGGGTGAGGTTAAGTAGTTATCCCGTGAAAACTACACCAAGGCTTTCGTGTTTATGCATCAGAAATCCTATAAAAATAATTAACGACTTTAAGGCTTAATAAAAAATTAACGGCTAATGGTAAAAATCAGAAATCCTATAAAAATAATTAACGACTTTAAGGCTTAATAAAAAATTAACGACTAATGGCAAAATATTTCTTCTAATGGCAAAAAGTGCTACATGTCAGAACTCTTCAAATCTCTATTAATATTTATCATGGGGGGGGGGGGGGGTGAGGTTAAGAAGTTATTCCGTGAAAACCTCACCCAGCCGGAACTACTTTCGTGTTTATTCATCAGAAATCTTATCAAAATAATTAACGACTTTAAGGCTTAATAAAAAATTAACTTCTAATGGCAAAAATATTTCTTCTAATGGCAAAAAGTGCTACATGTCAGAGCTCTTTAAATCTGTATTAATATTGATCATGGGGGTGAGGTTAAGAAGTTATCCCGTGAAAACCTCACCCAGACGGAACTACTTTCGTGTTTATGCATCAGAAATCTTATCAAAATAATTAACGACTTTAAGGCTTAATAAAAAATTAACGGCTAATGGCAAAAATCAGAAATCATATAAAAATAATTAACCACTTTAAGGCTTAATAAAAAAATAACGGCTAATGGCAAAAATATTTCTTCTAATGGCAAAAAGTGCTACATGTCAGAGCTCTTTAAATCTGTATTAATATTTATCATGGGGGGGGGGGTGAGGTTAAGAAGTTATCCTGTGAAAACCTCACCCAGCCAGAACTACTTTAGTGTTTATGCATCAGAAATCCTATAAAAATAATTAACGACTTTAAGGCTTAATAAAAAATTAACGGCTAATGGCAAAAATGTTTCTTCTAATGGCAAAAAGTGCTACATGTCAGAGCTCTTCAAATCTGTATTAATATTTATGAAGGGGGGGGTGAGGTTAAGTAGTTATCCCGTGAAAACCACGCCAAGGCTTTCGTGTTTATGCATCAGAAATCCTATAAAAATAATTAACGACTTTAAGGCTTAATAAAAAATTAACGGCTAATGGAAAAAATGTTTCTTCTAATGGCAAAAAGTGCTACATGTCAGAGCTTTTCAAATCTGTATTAATATTGATCATGGGGGTGAGGTTAAGAAGTTATCCCGTGAAGACCTCACCCAGCAGGAACTACTTTCGAGTTTATGCATCAGAAATCCTATAAAAAAATTAAGGACTTTAAGGCTTAATAAAAAATTAACGGCTAATGGCAAAAATCAGAAATCCTATAAAAATAATTAACGACTTTAAGGCTTAATAAAAAATTAACGGCTAATGGCAAAAATATTTCTTCTAATGGCAAAAAGTGCTACATGTCAGAGCTCTTTAAATCTGTATTAATATTGATCATGGGGGTGAGGTTAAGAAGTTATCCCGTGAAAACCTCACCCAGCCGGAACTACTTTCGTGTTTATGCATCAGAAATCTTATCAAAATAATTAACGACTTTAAGGCTTAATAAAAAATTAACGGCTAATGGCAAAAATCAGAAATCCTATAAAAATAATTAACCACTTTAAGGCTTAATAAAAAAATAACGGCTAATGGCAAAAATATTTCTCCTAATGGCAAAAAGTGCTACATGTCAGAGCTCTTCAAATCTGTATTAATATTTATCATGGGGGGGTGGGGTGAGGTTAAGAAGTTATCCTGTGAAAACCTCACCCAGCCAGAACTACTTTAGTGTTTATGCATCAGAAATCCTATAAAAATAATTAACGACTTTAAGGCTTAATAAAAAATTAACGGCTAATGGCAAAAATGTTTCTTCTAATGGCAAAAAGTGCTACATGTCAGAGCTCTTCAAATCTGTATTAATATTTATGATAGGGGGGTGAGGTTAAGTAGTTATCCCGTGAAAACCACGCCAAGGCTTTCGTGTTTATGTATCAGAAATCCTATCAAAATAATTAACGACTTTAAGGCTTAATAAAAAATTAACGGCTAATGGCAACAATATTTCTTCGAATGACAAAAAGTGCTACATGTCAGAGTTTTTCAAATCTGTATTGATATTGATCATGGGGGTGAGGTTAAGAAGTTATCCCGTGAAAACCTCACCCAGCCGGAACTACTTTCGAGTTTATGCATCAGAAATCCTATAAAAAAATTAAGGACTTTAAGGCTTAATAAAAAATTAACGGTTAATGGCAAATATATTTCTTCAAATGGCAAAAAGTGTTACGTGTCAGAGCTCTTCAAATCTGTATTAATATTTATCATGGGAGGTGAGATTTAGAAGTTATCCCGTGAAAACCTCACCCAGCAGGAACTACTTTCGTGTTTATGCATCAGAAATGCTTTAAAAATAATTAACGACTTTAAAGCTTAATAAAAAATTAACGGCTAATGGCAAAAATCAGAAATCCTATAAAAATAATTAACCACTTTAAGGCTTCATAAAAAATTGACGGCTAATGGCAAAAATATTTCTTCTAATGGCAAAAAGTGCTACATGTCAGAGCTCTTCAAATCTGTATTAATATTTATCATGGGGGGGGGGGGGGGCTGAGGTTAAGAAGTTATCCTGTGAAAACCTCACCCAGCCGGAACTACTTTCGAGTTTATGCATCAGAAATCCTATAAAAAAATTAACGATTTTAAGGCTGAATAAAAAAATTAACAGCTAATGGCAAATATATTTCTTCAAATGGCTAAAAGTGCTACGTGTCAGAGCTCTTCAAATCTGTATGAATATTTATCATGGGGGGTGAGGTTAAGAAGTTATCCCGTGAAAACCTCACCCAGCTGGAACTACTTTCGTGTTTATGCATCAGAAATGCTTTAAAAATAATTAACAACTTTAAGGCTTAATAAAAAATTAACGGCTAATGGCAAAAATCAGAAATCCTATAAAAATAATTAACGACTTTAAGGCTTAATAAAAAATTAACGGCTAATGGCAACAATATTTCTTCTAATGGCAAAAAGTGCTACATGTCAGAGCTTTTCAAATCTGTATTAATATTGATCATGGGGGTGAGGTTAAGAAGTTATCCCGTGAAAACCTCACCCAGCAGGAACTACTTTCGAGTTTATGCATCAGAAATCCTATAAAAAAATTAAGGACTTTAAGGCTTAATAAAAAATTAACGGCTAATGGCAAATATATTTCTTCAAATGGCAAAAAGTGTTACGTGTCAGAGCTCTTCAAATCTGTATTAATATTTATCATGGGGGGTGAGATTTAGAAGTTATCCCGTGAAAACCTCACCGAGCAGGTACTACTTTCGTGTTTATGCATCAGAAATGCTTTAAAAATAATTAACGACTTTAAGGCTTAATAAAAAATTAACGGCTAATGGCAAAAATCAGAAATCCTATAAAATTAATTAACGACTTTAAGGCTTAATAAAAAATTGACGGCTAATGGCAAAAACATTTCTTCTAATGGCAAAAAGTGCTACATGTCAGAGCTCTTCAAATCTGTATTAATATTTATCATGGGGGGTGAGGTTAAGTAGTTATCCCGTGAAAACTACACCAAGGCTTTCGTGTTTATGCATCAGAAATCCTATAAAAATAATTAACGACTTTAAGGCTTAATAAAAAATTAACGGCTAATGGCAAAAATCAGAAATCCTATAAAAATAATTAACGACTTTAAGGCTTAATAAAAAATTAACGACTAATGGCAAAATATTTCTTCTAATGGCAAAAAGTGCTACATGTCAGAACTCTTCAAATCTCTATTAATATTTATCATGGGGGGGGGGGGGGGGGGGTGGTGAGGTTAAGAAGTTTTCCCGTGAAAACCTCACCCAGCCGGAACTATTTTCGTGTTTATGCATCAGAAATCTTATCAAAATAATTAACGACTTTAAGGCTTAATAAAAAATTAACTTCTAATGGCAAAAATATTTCTTCTAATGGCAAAAAGTGCTACATGTCAGAGCTCTTTAAATCTGTATTAATATTGATCATGGGGGTGAGGTTAAGAAGTTATCCCGTGAAAACCTCACCCAGCCGGAACTACTTTCGTGTTTATGCATCAGAAATCTTATCAAAATAATTAACGACTTTAAGGCTTAATAAAAAATTAACGGCTAATGGCAAAAATCAGAAATCCTATAAAAATAATTAACCACTTTAAGGCTTAATAAAAAATTGACGGCTAATGGCAAAAATATTTCTTCTAATGGCAAAAAGTGCTACATGTCAGAGCTCTTCAAATCTGTATTAATATTTATCATGGGGGGGGGGCTGAGGTTAAGAAGTTATCCTGTGAAAACCTCACCCAGCCGGAACTACTTTCGAGTTTATGCATCAGAAATCCTATAAAAAAATTAACGACTTTAAGGCTGAATAAAAAAATTAACAGCTAATGGCAAATATATTTCTTCAAATGGCTAAAAGTGCTACGTGTCAGAGCTCTTCAAATCTGTATGAATATTTATCATGGGGGGTGAGGTTAAGAAGTTATCCCGTGAAAACCTCACCCAGCTGGAACTACTTTCGTGTTTATGCATCAGAAATGCTTTAAAAATAATTAACAACTTTAAGGCTTAATAAAAAATTAACGGCTAATGGCAAAAATCAGAAATCCTATAAAAATAATTAACGACTTTAAGGCTTAATAAAAAATTAACGGCTAATGGCAAAAATATTTCTTCTAATGGCAAAAAGTGCTACATGTCAGAGCTTTTCAAATCTGTATTAATATTGATCATGGGGGTGAGGTTAAGAAGTTATCCCGTGAAAACCTCACCCAGCAGGAACTACTTTCGAGTTTATGCATCAGAAATCCTATAAAAAAATTAAGGACTTTAAGGCTTAATAAAAAATTAACGGCTAATGGCAAATATATTTCTTCAAATGGCAAAAAGTGTTACGTGTCAGAGCTCTTCAAATCTGTATTAATACTTATCATGGGGGGTGAGATTTAGAAGTTATCCCGTGAAAACCTCACCCAGCAGGTACTACTTTCGTGTTTATGCATCAGAAATGCTTTAAAAATAATTAACGACTTTAAGGCTTAATAAAAAATTAACGGCTAATGGCAAAAATCAGAAATCCTATAAAAATAATTAACGACTTTAAGGCTTAATAAAAAATTGACGGCTAATGGCAAAAATATTTCTTCTAATGGCAAAAAGTGCTACATGTCAGAGCTCTTCAAATCTGTATTAATATTTATCATGGGGGGTGAGGTTAAGTAGTTATCCCGTGAAAACTACACCAAGGCTTTCGTGTTTATGCATCAGAAATCCTATAAAAATAATTAACGACTTTGAGGCTTAATAAAAAATTAACGGCTAATGGCAGAAATCAGAAATCCTATAAAAATAATTAACGACTTTAAGGCTTAATAAAAAATTAACGACTAATGGCAAAATATTTCTTCTAATGGCAAAAAGTGCTACATATCAGAACTCTTCAAATCTCTATTAATATTTATCATGGGGGGGGGGGGGGGTGAGGTTAAGAAGTTTTCCCGTGAAAACCTCACCCAGCCGGAACTACTTTCGTGTTTATGCATCAGAAATCTTATCAAAATAATTAACGACTTTAAGGCTTAATAAAAAATTAACTTCTAATGGCAAAAATATTTCTTCTAATGGCAAAAAGTGCTACATGTCAGAGCTCTTTAAATCTGTATTAATATTGATCATGGGGGTGAGGTTAAGAAGTTATCCCGTGAAAACCTCACCCAGCCGGAACTACTTTCGTGTTTATGCATCAGAAATCTTATCAAAATAATTAACGACTTTAAGGCTTAATAAAAAATTAACGGCTAATGGCAAAAATCAGAAATCCTATAAAAATAATTAACCACTTTAAGGCTTAATAAAAAATTAACGGCTAATGGCAAAAATATTTCTTCTAATGGCAAAAAGTGCTACATGTCAGAGCTCTTCAAATCTGTATTAATATTTATCATGGGGGGGGGTGAGGTTAAGAAGTTATCCCGTGAAAACCTCACCCAGCCAGAACTACTTTCGTGTTTATGCATCAGAAATCCTATAAAAATAATTAACGACTTTAAGGCTTAATAAAAAATTAACGGCTAATGGCAAAAATGTTTCTTCTAATGGCAAAAAGTGCTACATGTCAGAGCTTTTCAAATCTGTATTAATATTGATCATGGGGGTGAGGTTAAAAAGTTATCCCGTGAAAACCTCACCCAGCAGGAACTACTTTCGAGTTTATGCATCAGAAATCCTATAAAAAAATTAAGGACTTTAAGGCTTAATAAAAAATTAACGGCTAATGGCAAATATATTTCTTCAAATGGCAAAAAGTGTTACGTGTCACAGCTCTTCAAATCTGTATTAATATTTATCATGGGGGGTGAGATTTAGAAGTTATCCCGTGAAAACCTCACCCAGCAGGAACTACTTTCGTGTTTATGTATCAGAAATGCTTTAAAAATAATTAACGACTTTAAGGCTTAATAAAAAATTAACGGCTAATGGCAAAAATCAGAAATCCTATAAAAATAATTAACGACTTGAAGGCTTAATAAAAAATTGACGGCTAATGGCAAAAATATTTCTTCTAATGGCAAAAAGTGCTACATGTCAGAGCTCTTCAAATCTGTATTAATATTTATCATGGGGGGGGGGGGGGGCTGAGGTTAAGAAGTTATCCTGTGAAAACCTCACCCAGCCGGAACTACTTTCGAGTTTATGCATCAGAAATCCTATAAAAAAATTAACGATTTTAAGGCTGAATAAAAAAATTAACAGCTAATGGCAAATATATTTCTTCAAATGGCTAAAAGTGCTACGTGTCAGAGCTCTTCAAATCTGTATGAATATTTATCATGGGGGGTGAGGTTAAGAAGTTATCCCGTGAAAACCTCACCCAGCTGGAACTACTTTCGTGTTTATGCATCAGAAATGCTTTAAAAATAATTAACAACTTTAAGGCTTAATAAAAAATTAACGGCTAATGGCAAAAATCAGAAATCCTATAAAAATAATTAACGACTTTAAGGCTTAATAAAAAATTAACGGCTAATGGCAACAATATTTCTTCTAATGGCAAAAAGTGCTACATGTCAGAGCTTTTCAAATCTGTATTAATATTGATCATGGGGGTGAGGTTAAGAAGTTATCCCGTGAAAACCTCACCCAGCAGGAACTACTTTCGAGTTTATGCATCAGAAATCCTATAAAAAAATTAAGGACTTTAAGGCTTAATAAAAAATTAACGGCTAATGGCAAATATATTTCTTCAAATGGCAAAAAGTGTTACGTGTCAGAGCTCTTCAAATCTGTATTAATATTTATCATGGGGGGTGAGATTTAGAAGTTATCCCGTGAAAACCTCACCGAGCAGGTACTACTTTCGTGTTTATGCATCAGAAATGCTTTAAAAATAATTAACGACTTTAAGGCTTAATAAAAAATTAACGGCTAATGGCAAAAATCAGAAATCCTATAAAATTAATTAACGACTTTAAGGCTTAATAAAAAATTGACGGCTAATGGCAAAAACATTTCTTCTAATGGCAAAAAGTGCTACATGTCAGAGCTCTTCAAATCTGTATTAATATTTATCATGGGGGGTGAGGTTAAGTAGTTATCCCGTGAAAACTACACCAAGGCTTTCGTGTTTATGCATCAGAAATCCTATAAAAATAATTAACGACTTTAAGGCTTAATAAAAAATTAACGGCTAATGGCAAAAATCAGAAATCCTATAAAAATAATTAACGACTTTAAGGCTTAATAAAAAATTAACGACTAATGGCAAAATATTTCTTCTAATGGCAAAAAGTGCTACATGTCAGAACTCTTCAAATCTCTATTAATATTTATCATGGGGGGGGGGGGGGGGTGGTGAGGTTAAGAAGTTTTCCCGTGAAAACCTCACCCAGCCGGAACTATTTTCGTGTTTATGCATCAGAAATCTTATCAAAATAATTAACGACTTTAAGGCTTAATAAAAAATTAACTTCTAATGGCAAAAATATTTCTTCTAATGGCAAAAAGTGCTACATGTCAGAGCTCTTTAAATCTGTATTAATATTGATCATGGGGGTGAGGTTAAGAAGTTATCCCGTGAAAACCTCACCCAGCCGGAACTACTTTCGTGTTTATGCATCAGAAATCTTATCAAAATAATTAACGACTTTAAGGCTTAATAAAAAATTAACGGCTAATGGCAAAAATCAGAAATCCTATAAAAATAATTAACCACTTTAAGGCTTAATAAAAAATTGACGGCTAATGGCAAAAATATTTCTTCTAATGGCAAAAAGTGCTACATGTCAGAGCTCTTCAAATCTGTATTAATATTTATCATGGGGGGGGGGCTGAGGTTAAGAAGTTATCCTGTGAAAACCTCACCCAGCCGGAACTACTTTCGAGTTTATGCATCAGAAATCCTATAAAAAAATTAACGACTTTAAGGCTGAATAAAAAAATTAACAGCTAATGGCAAATATATTTCTTCAAATGGCTAAAAGTGCTACGTGTCAGAGCTCTTCAAATCTGTATGAATATTTATCATGGGGGGTGAGGTTAAGAAGTTATCCCGTGAAAACCTCACCCAGCTGGAACTACTTTCGTGTTTATGCATCAGAAATGCTTTAAAAATAATTAACAACTTTAAGGCTTAATAAAAAATTAACGGCTAATGGCAAAAATCAGAAATCCTATAAAAATAATTAACGACTTTAAGGCTTAATAAAAAATTAACGGCTAATGGCAAAAATATTTCTTCTAATGGCAAAAAGTGCTACATGTCAGAGCTTTTCAAATCTGTATTAATATTGATCATGGGGGTGAGGTTAAGAAGTTATCCCGTGAAAACCTCACCCAGCAGGAACTACTTTCGAGTTTATGCATCAGAAATCCTATAAAAAAATTAAGGACTTTAAGGCTTAATAAAAAATTAACGGCTAATGGCAAATATATTTCTTCAAATGGCAAAAAGTGTTACGTGTCAGAGCTCTTCAAATCTGTATTAATACTTATCATGGGGGGTGAGATTTAGAAGTTATCCCGTGAAAACCTCACCCAGCAGGTACTACTTTCGTGTTTATGCATCAGAAATGCTTTAAAAATAATTAACGACTTTAAGGCTTAATAAAAAATTAACGGCTAATGGCAAAAATCAGAAATCCTATAAAAATAATTAACGACTTTAAGGCTTAATAAAAAATTGACGGCTAATGGCAAAAATATTTCTTCTAATGGCAAAAAGTGCTACATGTCAGAGCTCTTCAAATCTGTATTAATATTTATCATGGGGGGTGAGGTTAAGTAGTTATCCCGTGAAAACTACACCAAGGCTTTCGTGTTTATGCATCAGAAATCCTATAAAAATAATTAACGACTTTGAGGCTTAATAAAAAATTAACGGCTAATGGCAGAAATCAGAAATCCTATAAAAATAATTAACGACTTTAAGGCTTAATAAAAAATTAACGACTAATGGCAAAATATTTCTTCTAATGGCAAAAAGTGCTACATATCAGAACTCTTCAAATCTCTATTAATATTTATCATGGGGGGGGGGGGGGGGTGAGGTTAAGAAGTTTTCCCGTGAAAACCTCACCCAGCCGGAACTACTTTCGTGTTTATGCATCAGAAATCTTATCAAAATAATTAACGACTTTAAGGCTTAATAAAAAATTAACTTCTAATGGCAAAAATATTTCTTCTAATGGCAAAAAGTGCTACATGTCAGAGCTCTTTAAATCTGTATTAATATTGATCATGGGGGTGAGGTTAAGAAGTTATCCCGTGAAAACCTCACCCAGCCGGAACTACTTTCGTGTTTATGCATCAGAAATCTTATCAAAATAATTAACGACTTTAAGGCTTAATAAAAAATTAACGGCTAATGGCAAAAATCAGAAATCCTATAAAAATAATTAACCACTTTAAGGCTTAATAAAAAATTAACGGCTAATGGCAAAAATATTTCTTCTAATGGCAAAAAGTGCTACATGTCAGAGCTCTTCAAATCTGTATTAATATTTATCATGGGGGGGGGTGAGGTTAAGAAGTTATCCCGTGAAAACCTCACCCAGCCAGAACTACTTTCGTGTTTATGCATCAGAAATCCTATAAAAATAATTAACGACTTTAAGGCTTAATAAAAAATTAACGGCTAATGGCAAAAATGTTTCTTCTAATGGCAAAAAGTGCTACATGTCAGAGCTTTTCAAATCTGTATTAATATTGATCATGGGGGTGAGGTTAAAAAGTTATCCCGTGAAAACCTCACCCAGCAGGAACTACTTTCGAGTTTATGCATCAGAAATCCTATAAAAAAATTAAGGACTTTAAGGCTTAATAAAAAATTAACGGCTAATGGCAAATATATTTCTTCAAATGGCAAAAAGTGTTACGTGTCACAGCTCTTCAAATCTGTATTAATATTTATCATGGGGGGTGAGATTTAGAAGTTATCCCGTGAAAACCTCACCCAGCAGGAACTACTTTCGTGTTTATGTATCAGAAATGCTTTAAAAATAATTAACGACTTTAAGGCTTAATAAAAAATTAACGGCTAATGGCAAAAATCAGAAATCCTATAAAAATAATTAACGACTTGAAGGCTTAATAAAAAATTGACGGCTAATGGCAAAAATATTTCTTCTAATGGCAAAAAGTGCTACATGTCAGAGCTCTTCAAATCTGTATTAATATTTATCATGGGGGGTGAGGTTAAGTAGTTATCCCGTGAAAACTACACCAAGGCTTTCGTGTTTATGCATCAGAAATCCTATAAAAATAATTAACGACTTTAAGGCTTAATAAAAAATTAACGGCTAATGGTAAAAATCAGAAATCCTATAAAAATAATTAACGACTTTAAGGCTTAATAAAAAATTAACGACTAATGGCAAAATATTTCTTCTAATGGCAAAAAGTGCTACATGTCAGAACTCTTCAAATCTCTATTAATATTTATCATGGGGGGGGGGGGGGGTGAGGTTAAGAAGTTATTCCGTGAAAACCTCACCCAGCCGGAACTACTTTCGTGTTTATTCATCAGAAATCTTATCAAAATAATTAACGACTTTAAGGCTTAATAAAAAATTAACTTCTAATGGCAAAAATATTTCTTCTAATGGCAAAAAGTGCTACATGTCAGAGCTCTTTAAATCTGTATTAATATTGATCATGGGGGTGAGGTTAAGAAGTTATCCCGTGAAAACCTCACCCAGCCGGAACTACTTTCGTGTTTATGCATCAGAAATCTTATCAAAATAATTAACGACTTTAAGGCTTAATAAAAAATTAACGGCTAATGGCAAAAATCAGAAATCATATAAAAATAATTAACCACTTTAAGGCTTAATAAAAAAATAACGGCTAATGGCAAAAATATTTCTTCTAATGGCAAAAAGTGCTACATGTCAGAGCTCTTTAAATCTGTATTAATATTTATCATGGGGGGGGGGGGGTGAGGTTAAGAAGTTATCCTGTGAAAACCTCACCCAGCCAGAACTACTTTAGTGTTTATGCATCAGAAATCCTATAAAAATAATTAACGACTTTAAGGCTTAATAAAAAATTAACGGCTAATGGCAAAAATGTTTCTTCTAATGGCAAAAAGTGCTACATGTCAGAGCTCTTCAAATCTGTATTAATATTTATGAAGGGGGGGGGGGTGAGGTTAAGTAGTTATCCCGTGAAAACCACGCCAAGGCTTTCGTGTTTATGCATCAGAAATCCTATAAAAATAATTAACGACTTTAAGGCTTAATAAAAAATTAACGGCTAATGGAAAAAATGTTTCTTCTAATGGCAAAAAGTGCTACATGTCAGAGCTTTTCAAATCTGTATTAATATTGATCATGGGGGTGAGGTTAAGAAGTTATCCCGTGAAGACCTCACCCAGCAGGAACTAGTTTCGAGTTTATGCATCAGAAATCCTATAAAAAAATTAAGGACTTTAAGGCTTAATAAAAAATTAACGGCTAATGGCAAAAATCAGAAATCCTATAAAAATAATTAACGACTTTAAGGCTTAATAAAAAATTAACGGCTAATGGCAAAAATATTTCTTCTAATGGCAAAAAGTGCTACATGTCAGAGCTCTTTAAATCTGTATTAATATTGATCATGGGGGTGAGGTTAAGAAGTTATCCCGTGAAAACCTCACCCAGCCGGAACTACTTTCGTGTTTATGCATCAGAAATCTTATCAAAATAATTAACGACTTTAAGGCTTAATAAAAAATTAACGGCTAATGGCAAAAATCAGAAATCCTATAAAAATAATTAACCACTTTAAGGCTTAATAAAAAAATAACGGCTAATGGCAAAAATATTTCTTCTAATGGCAAAAAGTGCTACATGTCAGAGCTCTTCAAATCTGTATTAATATTTATCATGGGGGGGGGGGTGAGGTTAAGAAGTTATCCTGTGAAAACCTCACCCAGCCAGAACTACTTTAGTGTTTATGCATCAGAAATCCTATAAAAATAATTAACGACTTTAAGGCTTAATAAAAAATTAACGGCTAATGGCAAAAATGTTTCTTCTAATGGCAAAAAGTGCTACATGTCAGAGCTCTTCAAATCTGTATTAATATTTATGATAGGGGGGTGAGGTTAAGTAGTTATCCCGTGAAAACCACGCCAAGGCTTTCGTGTTTATGTATCAGAAATCCTATCAAAATAATTAACGACTTTAAGGCTTAATAAAAAATTAACGGCTAATGGCAACAATATTTCTTCGAATGACAAAAAGTGCTACATGTCAGAGTTTTTCAAATCTGTATTGATATTGATCATGGGGGTGAGGTTAAGAAGTTATCCCGTGAAAACCTCACCCAGCCGGAACTACTTTCGAGTTTATGCATCAGAAATCCTATAAAAAAATTAAGGACTTTAAGGCTTAATAAAAAATTAACGGTTAATGGCAAATATATTTCTTCAAATGGCAAAAAGTGTTACGTGTCAGAGCTCTTCAAATCTGTATTAATATTTATCATGGGAGGTGAGATTTAGAAGTTATCCCGTGAAAACCTCACCCAGCAGGAACTACTTTCGTGTTTATGCATCAGAAATGCTTTAAAAATAATTAACGACTTTAAAGCTTAATAAAAAATTAACGGCTAATGGCAAAAATCAGAAATCCTATAAAAATAATTAACCACTTTAAGGCTTAATAAAAAATTGACGGCTAATGGCAAAAATATTTCTTCTAATGGCAAAAAGTGCTACATGTCAGAGCTCTTCAAATCTGTATTAATATGTATGATGGGGGGTGCGGTTAAGTAGTTATCCCGTGAAAACCACACCAAGGCTTTCGTGTTTATGTATCAGAAATCCTATAAAAATAATTAACGACTTTAAGGCTTAATAAAAAATTAACGGCTAAGGGCAAAAATATTTCTTCTAACGGCAAAAAGTGTTACATGTCAGAGCTCTTCAAATCTGTATTAATATTCATCATGGGGGTGAGGTTAAGTAGTTATCCCGTGAAAACTACACCAAGGCTTTCGTGTTTATGCATCAGAAATCCTATAAAAATAATTAACGACTTTAAGGCTTAATAAAAAATTAACGGCTAATGGCAAAAATCAGAAATCCTATAAAAATAATTAACGACTTTAAGGCTTAATAAAAAATTAACGACTAATGGCAAAATATTTCTTCTAATGGCAAAAAGTGCTATATGTCAGAGCTCTTCAAATCTGTATTAATATTTATCAAGGGGGGGGGGGGGGGAGGGTGAGGTTAAGAAGTTATCCCGTGAAAACCTCACCCAGCCGGAACTACTTTCGTGTTTATGCATCAGAAATCCTATAAAAATAATTAACGACTTTAAGGCTTAATAAAAATTTAACGGCTAATGGCAAAAATATTTCTTCTAATGGCAAAAAGTGCTACATGTCAGAGGTCTTCAAATCTGTATTAATATTTATCATGGGGTATGAGGTTAAGAAGTTATCCTGTGAAAACCTCACCCACCGGAACTACTTTCGTGTTTATGCATCAGAAATCCTATAAAAATAATTAACGACTTTAAGGCTTAATAAAAAATTAACGGCTAATGGCAAAAATCAGAAATCCTATAAAAATAATTAACGACTTTAAGGCTTAATAAAAAATTAACGGCTAATGGCAAAAATATTTCTTTTAATGGCAAAAAGTCCTACATGTCAGAGGTCTTCAAATCTGTATTAATATTTATCATGGGGGATAAGGTTAAGAAGTTATCCTGTGAAAACCTCACCCACCGGAACTACTTTCGTGTTTATGCATCAGAAATCCTATAAAAATAATTAACGACTTGAAGGCTTAATAAAAAAATTAACGGCTAATGGCAAAAATATTTCTTCTAATGGCAAAAAGTGCTACATGTCAGAGGTCTTCAAATCTGTATTAATATTTATCATGGGGGGTGAGGTTAAGAAGTTATCCCGTGAAAACCCCACCCAGGCGGAACTACTTTCGTGTTTATGCATCAGAAATCCTATCAAAATAATTAACGACTTTTAGGCTTAATAAAAAATTAACGGCTAATGGCAAAAATCAGAAATCCTATAAAAATAAGTAACGACTTTAAGGCTTAATAAAAAAATTAACGGCTAATGGCAAAAATATTTCTTCTAATGGCAAAAAGTGCTACATGTCAGAGGTCTTCAAATCTGTATTAATATTTATCATGGGGGGTGAGGTTAAGAAGTTATCCCGTGAAAACCCCACCCAGGCGGAACTACTTTCGTGTTTATGCATCAGAAATCCTATCAAAATAATTAACGACTTTTAGGCTTAATAAAAAATTAACGGCTAATGGCAAAAATCAGAAATCCTATAAAAATAAGTAACGACTTTAAGGCTTAATAAAAAAATTAACGGCTAATGGCAAAAATATTTCTTCTAATGGCAAAAAGTGCTACATGTCAGAGGTCTTCAAATCTGTATTAATATTTATCATGGGGGATGAGGTTAAGAAGTTATTTTGTGAAAACCTCACCCACCGGAACTACTTTCGTGTTTATGCATCAGAAATCCTATAAAAATAATTAACCACTTTAAGGCTTAATAAAAAAATTAACGGTTAATGGCAAAAATATTTCTTCTAATGGCAAAAAGTGCTACATGTCAGAGCTCTTCAAATCTGTATTAATATTGATCATGGGGGTGAGGTTAAGAAGTTATCCCGTGAAAAACTCACCCAGCCGGAACTACTTTCGTGTTTATGCATCAGAAATCCTATCAAAATAATTAACGACTTTAAGGCTTAATAAAAAATGAACGGCTAATGGCAAAAATATTTCTTTTAATAGCAAAAAGTGCTATATGTCAGAGTTCTTCAAATCTGTATTAATATTTATCATGAGGGTGAGGTTATGAAGTTATCCCATGAAAACCTCACCCAGCCGGAACTACTTTCGTGTTTATGCATCAGAAATCCTATAAAAATAATTAACGAATTGAAGGCTTAATAAAAAATTAACGGCTAATGGCAAATATATTTCTTCTAATGGCAAAAAGTGCTAATTGTCAGAGCTCTTCAAATCTGTATTAATATTTATCATGGGGGGGGGGGGGGTGAGGTTAAGAAGTTATCCCGTAAAAACCTCACCCAGCCGGAACTACTTTCGTGTTTATGCATCAGAAATCCTATAAAAATAATTAACGACTTTAAGGCTTAATAAAAAAATAACGGCTAATGGCAAAAATGTTTCTTCTAATGGCAAAAAGTGCTAATTGTCAGAGCTCTTCAAATCTGTATTAATATTTATCATGGTAGGTGAGATTTAGAAGTTATCCCGTGAAAACCTCACCCAGCAGGAACTACTTTCGTGTTTATGCATCAGAAATGCTTTAAAAATAATTAGCAACTTTAAGGCTTAATAAAAAAATTAACGGCTAATGGCAAAAATCAGAAATCCTATAAAAATAAGTAACGACTTTAAGGCTTAATAAAAAAATTAACGGCTAATGGCAAAAATATTTCTTCTAATGGCAAAAAGTGCTACATGTCAGAGGTCTTCAAATCTGTATTAATATTTATCATGGGGGGTGAGGTTAAGAAGTTATCCCGTGAAAACCTCACCCAGCCGGAACTACTTTCGAGTTTATGCATCAGAAATCCTATAAAAAAATTAAGGACTTTAAGGCTTAATAAAAAATTAACGGTTAATGGCAAATATATTTCTTCAAATGGCAAAAAGTGTTACGTGTCAGAGCTCTTCAAATCTGTATTAATATTTATCATGGGAGGTGAGATTTAGAAGTTATCCCGTGAAAACCTCACCCAGCAGGAACTACTTTCGTGTTTATGCATCAGAAATGCTTTAAAAATAATTAACGACTTTAAAGCTTAATAAAAAATTAACGGCTAATGGCAAAAATCAGAAATCCTATAAAAATAATTAACCACTTTAAGGCTTAATAAAAAATTGACGGCTAATGGCAAAAATATTTCTTCTAATGGCAAAAAGTGCTACATGTCAGAGCTCTTCAAATCTGTATTAATATGTATGATGGGGGGTGCGGTTAAGTAGTTATCCCGTGAAAACCACACCAAGGCTTTCGTGTTTATGTATCAGAAATCCTATAAAAATAATTAACGACTTTAAGGCTTAATAAAAAATTAACGGCTAAGGGCAAAAATATTTCTTCTAACGGCAAAAAGTGTTACATGTCAGAGCTCTTCAAATCTGTATTAATATTCATCATGGGGGTGAGGTTAAGTAGTTATCCCGTGAAAACTACACCAAGGCTTTCGTGTTTATGCATCAGAAATCCTATAAAAATAATTAACGACTTTAAGGCTTAATAAAAAATTAACGGCTAATGGCAAAAATCAGAAATCCTATAAAAATAATTAACGACTTTAAGGCTTAATAAAAAATTAACGACTAATGGCAAAATATTTCTTCTAATGGCAAAAAGTGCTATATGTCAGAGCTCTTCAAATCTGTATTAATATTTATCAAGGGGGGGGGGGGGGAGGGTGAGGTTAAGAAGTTATCCCGTGAAAACCTCACCCAGCCGGAACTACTTTCGTGTTTATGCATCAGAAATCCTATAAAAATAATTAACGACTTTAAGGCTTAATAAAAATTTAACGGCTAATGGCAAAAATATTTCTTCTAATGGCAAAAAGTGCTACATGTCAGAGGTCTTCAAATCTGTATTAATATTTATCATGGGGTATGAGGTTAAGAAGTTATCCTGTGAAAACCTCACCCACCGGAACTACTTTCGTGTTTATGCATCAGAAATCCTATAAAAATAATTAACGACTTTAAGGCTTAATAAAAAATTAACGGCTAATGGCAAAAATCAGAAATCCTATAAAAATAATTAACGACTTTAAGGCTTAATAAAAAATTAACGGCTAATGGCAAAAATATTTCTTTTAATGGCAAAAAGTCCTACATGTCAGAGGTCTTCAAATCTGTATTAATATTTATCATGGGGGATAAGGTTAAGAAGTTATCCTGTGAAAACCTCACCCACCGGAACTACTTTCGTGTTTATGCATCAGAAATCCTATAAAAATAATTAACGACTTGAAGGCTTAATAAAAAAATTAACGGCTAATGGCAAAAATATTTCTTCTAATGGCAAAAAGTGCTACATGTCAGAGGTCTTCAAATCTGTATTAATATTTATCATGGGGGGTGAGGTTAAGAAGTTATCCCGTGAAAACCCCACCCAGGCGGAACTACTTTCGTGTTTATGCATCAGAAATCCTATCAAAATAATTAACGACTTTTAGGCTTAATAAAAAATTAACGGCTAATGGCAAAAATCAGAAATCCTATAAAAATAAGTAACGACTTTAAGGCTTAATAAAAAAATTAACGGCTAATGGCAAAAATATTTCTTCTAATGGCAAAAAGTGCTACATGTCAGAGGTCTTCAAATCTGTATTAATATTTATCATGGGGGGTGAGGTTAAGAAGTTATCCCGTGAAAACCCCACCCAGGCGGAACTACTTTCGTGTTTATGCATCAGAAATCCTATCAAAATAATTAACGACTTTTAGGCTTAATAAAAAATTAACGGCTAATGGCAAAAATCAGAAATCCTATAAAAATAAGTAACGACTTTAAGGCTTAATAAAAAAATTAACGGCTAATGGCAAAAATATTTCTTCTAATGGCAAAAAGTGCTACATGTCAGAGGTCTTCAAATCTGTATTAATATTTATCATGGGGGATGAGGTTAAGAAGTTATTTTGTGAAAACCTCACCCACCGGAACTACTTTCGTGTTTATGCATCAGAAATCCTATAAAAATAATTAACCACTTTAAGGCTTAATAAAAAAATTAACGGTTAATGGCAAAAATATTTCTTCTAATGGCAAAAAGTGCTACATGTCAGAGCTCTTCAAATCTGTATTAATATTGATCATGGGGGTGAGGTTAAGAAGTTATCCCGTGAAAAACTCACCCAGCCGGAACTACTTTCGTGTTTATGCATCAGAAATCCTATCAAAATAATTAACGACTTTAAGGCTTAATAAAAAATGAACGGCTAATGGCAAAAATATTTCTTTTAATAGCAAAAAGTGCTATATGTCAGAGTTCTTCAAATCTGTATTAATATTTATCATGAGGGTGAGGTTATGAAGTTATCCCATGAAAACCTCACCCAGCCGGAACTACTTTCGTGTTTATGCATCAGAAATCCTATAAAAATAATTAACGAATTGAAGGCTTAATAAAAAATTAACGGCTAATGGCAAATATATTTCTTCTAATGGCAAAAAGTGCTAATTGTCAGAGCTCTTCAAATCTGTATTAATATTTATCATGGGGGGGGGGTGAGGTTAAGAAGTTATCCCGTAAAAACCTCACCCAGCCGGAACTACTTTCGTGTTTATGCATCAGAAATCCTATAAAAATAATTAACGACTTTAAGGCTTAATAAAAAAATAACGGCTAATGGCAAAAATGTTTCTTCTAATGGCAAAAAGTGCTAATTGTCAGAGCTCTTCAAATCTGTATTAATATTTATCATGGGAGGTGAGATTTAGAAGTTATCCCGTGAAAACCTCACCCAGCAGGAACTACTTTCGTGTTTATGCATCAGAAATGCTTTAAAAATAATTAGCAACTTTAAGGCTTAATAAAAAAATTAACGGCTAATGGCAAAAATCAGAAATCCTATAAAAATAAGTAACGACTTTAAGGCTTAATAAAAAAATTAACGGCTAATGGCAAAAATATTTCTTCTAATGGCAAAAAGTGCTACATGTCAGAGGTCTTCAAATGTGTATTAATATTTATCATGGGGGGTGAGGTTAAGAAGTTATCCCGTGAAAACCCCACCCAGGCGGAACTACTTTCGTGTTTATGCATCAGAAATCCTATCAAAATAATTAACGACTTTTAGGCTTAATAAAAAATTAACGGCTAATGGCAAAAATCAGAAATCCTATAAAAATAAGTAACGACTTTAAGGCTTAATAAAAAAATTAACGGCTAATGGCAAAAATATTTCTTCTAATGGCAAAAAGTGCTACATGTCAGAGCTCTTCAAATCTGTATTAATATTTATCATGGGGGGTGAGGTTAAGAAGTTATCCCGTGAAAACCCCACCCAGGCGGAACTACTTTCGTGTTTATGCATCAGAAATCATATCAAAATAATTAACGACTTTTAGGCTTAATAAAAAATTAACGGCTAATGGCAAAAATCAGAAATCCTATAAAAATAAGTAACGACTTTAAGGCTTAATAAAAAAATTAACAGCTAATGGCAAAAATATTTCTTCTAATGGCAAAAAGTGCTATATGTCAGAGCTCTTCAAATCTCTATTAATATTTATCATGGGGGGGATGAGGATAAGAAGTTATCCCGTGAAAACCTCACCCAGCCGGAACTACTTTCGTGTTTATGCATCAGAAATCCGATAAAAATAATTAACGACTTTAAGGCTTAATAAAAAATTAACGGCTAATGGTAAAAATATTTCTTCTAATGGCAAAAAGTGCTACATGTCAGAGCTCTTCAAATCTGTATTAATATTTATCAAGGGGGGGGGGGAGGGTGAGGTTAAGAAGTTATCCCGTGAAAACCTCACCCAGCCGGAACTACTTTCGTGTTTATGCATCAGAAATCCTATAAAAATAATTAACGACTTTAAGGCTTAATAAAAATTTAACGGCTAATGGCAAAAATATTTCTTCTAATGGCAAAAAGTGCTACATGTCAGAGGTCTTCAAATCTGTATTAATATTTATCATGGGGGATGAGGTTAAGAAGTTATCCTGTGAAAACCTCACCCAGCGGAACTACTTTCGTGTTTATGCATAAGAAATCCTATCAAAATAATTAACGACTTTAAGGCTTAATAAAAAATTAACGGCTAATGGAAAAAATCAGAAATCCTATAAAAATAATTAACGACTTTAAGGCTTAATAAAAAATTGACGGCTAATGGCAAAAATATTTCTTCTAATGGCAAAAAGTCCTACATGTCAGAGGTCTTCAAATCTGTATTAATATTTATCATGGGGGATAAGGTTAAGAAGTTATCCTGTGAAAACCTCACCCACCGGAACTACTTTCGTGTTTATGCATCAGAAATCCTATAAAAATAATTAACGACTTTAAGGCTTAATAAAAAAATTAACGGCTAATGGCAAAAATATTTCTTCTAATGGCAAAAAGTGCTACATGTCAGAGGTCTTCAAATCTGTATTAATATTTATCATGGGGGTGAGGTTAAGAAGTTATCCCGTGAAAACCCCACCCAGGCGGAACTACTTTCGTGTTTATGCATCAGAAATCCTATCAAAATAATTAACGACTTTTAGGCTTAATAAAAAATTAACGGCTAATGGCAAAAATCAGAAATCCTATAAAAATAAGTAACGACTTTAAGGCTTAATAAAAAAATTAACGGCTAATGGCAAAAATATTTCTTCTAATGGCAAAAAGTGCTACATGTCAGAGTTCTTCAAATGTGTATTAATATTTATCATGGGGGGTGAGGTTAAGAAGTTATCCCGTGAAAACCCCACCCAGGCGGAACTACTTTCGTGTTTATGCATCAGAAATCCTATCAAAATAATTAACGACTTTTAGGCTTAATAAAAAATTAACGGCTAATGGCAAAAATCAGAAATCCTATAAAAATAAGTAACGACTTTAAGGCTTAATAAAAAAATTAACGGCTAATGGCAAAAATATTTCTTCTAATGGCAAAAAGTGCTACATGTCAGAGCTCTTCAAATCTGTATTAATATTTATCATGGGGGGTGAGGTTAAGAAGTTATCCCGTGAAAACCCCACCCAGGCGGAACTACTTTCGTGTTTATGCATCAGAAATCATATCAAAATAATTAACGACTTTTAGGCTTAATAAAAAATTAACGGCTAATGGCAAAAATCAGAAATCCTATAAAAATAAGTAACGACTTTAAGGCTTAATAAAAAAATTAACAGCTAATGGCAAAAATATTTCTTCTAATGGCAAAAAGTGCTACATGTCAGAGGTCTTCAAATCTGTATTAATATTTATCATGGGGGATGAGGTTAAGAAGTTATTTTGTGAAAACCTCACCCACCGGAACTACTTTCGTGTTTATGCATCAGAAATCCTATCAAAATAATTAACCTCTTTAAGGCTTAATAAAAAAATTAACGGTTAATGGCAAAAATATTTCTTCTAATGGCAAAAAGTGCTACATGTCAGAGCTCTTCAAATCTGTATTAATATTGATCATGGGGGTGAGGTTAAGAAGTTATCCCGTGAAAAACTCACCCAGCCGGAACTACTTTCGTGTTTATGCATCAGAAATCCTATCAAAATAATTAACGACTTTAAGGCTTAATAAAAAATCAACGACTAATGGCAAAATCAGAAATCCTATAAAAATAATTAACGACTTTAAGGCTTAATAAAAAATGAACGCTAATGGCAAAAATATTTCTTTTAATAGCAAAAAGTGCTATATGTTTGAGTTCTTCAAATCTGTATTAATATTTATCATGAGGGTGAGGTTATGAAGTTATCCCGTGAAAACCTCACCCAGCCGGAACTACTTTCGTGTTTATGCATCAGAAATCCTATAAAAATAATTAACAAATTGAAGGCTTAATAAAAAATTAACGGCTAATGGCAAATATATTTCTTCTAATGGCAAAAAGTGCTAATTGTCAGAGCTCTTCAAATCTGTATTAATATTTATCATGGGGGGGGGGGGGGTGAGGTTAAGAAGTTATCCCGTGAAAACCTCACCCAATCGGAACTACTTTCGTGTTTATGCATCAAAAATCCTATAAAAATAATTAACGACTTTAAGGCTTAATAAAAAATTAACGGCTAATGGCAAAAATGTTTCTTCTAATGGCAAAAAGTGTTAAGTGTCAGAGCTCTTCAAATCTGTATTAATATTTATCATGGGGGGGGGGGGTGAGGTTAAGAAGTTATCCCGTGAAAACTTCACCCAGCAGGAACTACTTTCGTGTTTATGCATCAGAAATGCTTTAAAAATAATTAACGACTTTAAGGCTTAATAAAAAATTGACGGCTAATGGCAAAAATCAGAAATCCTATAAAAATAATTAACGACTTTAAGGCTTAATAAAAAATTGACGGCTAATGGCAAAAATATTTCTTCTAATGGCAAAAAGTGCTACATGTCAGAGCTCTTCAAATCTGTATTAATATGTATGATGGGGGGTGAGGTTAAGTAGTTATCCCGTGAAAACCACACCAAGGCTTTCGTGTTTATGTATCAGAAATCCTATAAAAATAATTAACGACTTTAAGGCTTAATAAAAAATTAACGGCTAATGGCAAAAATATTTCTTCTAACGGCAAAAAGTGCTACATGTCAGAGCTCTTCAAATCTGTATTAATATTCATCATGGGGGTGAGGTTAAGTAGTTATCCCGTGAAAACTACACGAAGGCTTTCGTGTTTATGCATCAGAAATCCTATAAAAATAATTAACGACTTTAAGGCTTAATAAAAAATTAACGGCTAATGGCAAAAATCAGAAATCCTATAAAAATAATTAACGACTTTAAGGCTTAATAAAAAATTAACGACTAATGGCAAAATATTTCTTCTAATGGCAAAAAGTGCTATATGTCAGAGCTCTTCAAATCTGTATTAATATTTATCATGGGGGGTGAGGTTAAGTAGTTATCCCGTGAAAACTACACCAATGCTTTTGTGTTTATGCATCAGAAATCCTATAAAAATAATTAACGACTTTAAGGCTTAATAAAAAATTAACGACTAATGGCAAAATATTTCTTCTAATGGCAAAAAGTGCTACATGTCAGAACTCTGCAAATCTCTATTAATATTTATCATGGGGGAAGGGTGAGGTTAAGAAGTTTTCCGATGAAAACCTCACCCAGCCGGAACTACTTTCGTGTTTATGCATCAGAAATCTTATCAAAATAATTAACGACTTTAAGGCTTAATAAAAAATGAACGGCTAATGGCAAAAATATTTCTTTTAACGGCAAAAGGTGCTACATGTCAGAGCTCTTCAAATCTGTATTAATATTCATCATGGGGGTGAGGTTAAGAAGTTATCCCGTGAAAACCTCACCCAGCCGGAACTACTTTCGTGTTTATGCATCAAAAATCCTATAAAAATAATTAACGACTTTAAGGCTGAATAAAAAATTAACGGCTAATGGCAACAATATTTCTTCTAATGGCAAAAAGTGCTACATGTCAGAGCTCTTCAAATCTGTATTAATATTTATCATGGGGGGTGAGATTAAGAAGTTATCCCGTGAAAAACTCACCCAGCCCGAACTACTTTCGTGTTTATGTATCAGAAATACTATAAAAAAAATTAACGAATTTAAGGCTTAATAAAAAATTAACGGCTAATGGCAAAAATCAGAAATCCTATAAAAATAATTAACGACATTAAGACTTAATAAAAAATTAACAACTAATGGCAAAAATATTTCTTCTAAAGGCAAAAAGTGCTACATGTCAGAGCTCTTCAAATCTGTATTAATATTTATGATGGGTGGGTGAGGTTAAGAAGTTATCCCGTGAAAAACTCACCCAGCCGGAACTACTTTCGTGTTTATGCATCAGAAATCCTATAAAAATAATTAACGACTTTAAGGCTTAATAAAAATTTAACGGCTAATGGCAAAAATAGTTCTTCTAATGGCAAAAAGTACTACATGTCAGAGGTCTTCAAATCTGTATTAATATTTATCATGGGGGGTGAGGTTAAGAAGTTATCCTGTGAAAACCTCACCCACCGGAACTACTTTCGTGTTTATGCATCAGAAATCTATGAAAATAATTAACGACTTTAAGGCTTAATAAAAAATTAACGGCTAATGGCAAAAATCAGAAATCCTATAAAAATAATTAACGACTTTAAGGCTTAATAAAAAAATTAACGGCTAATGGCAAAAATATTTCTTCTAATGGCAAAAAGTGCTACATGTCAGAGCTCTTCAAATCTGTATTAATATTTATCATGGGGGGTGAGGTTAAGAAGTTATCCCGTGAAAAACTCACCCAGCCGGAACTACTTTCGTGTTTATGCATCAGAAATCCTATCAAAAAAATTAACGACTTTAAGGCTGAATAAAAAATTAACGGCTAATGGCAAAAATGTTTCTTCTAATAGCAAATAGTGCTACATGTCAGAGCTCTTCAAATCTCTATTAATATTTATCATAGGGGGTAAGGTTAAGAAGTAATTCCGTGAAAACCACACCCAGCCGGAACTACTCTCGTGTTTATGCATCAGAAATCCTATAAAAATAATTAACCACTTTAAGGCTTTATAAAAAAAATAACGGCTAATGGCAAAAATATTTCTTTTAACGGCAAAAAGTGCTACATGTCAGAGCTCTTCAAATCTGTATTAATATTTATCATTGGGGGGGGGGGGGGTGAGGTTAAGAAGTTATCCCGTGAAAACCTCACCCAGCCGGAACTACTTTCGTGTTTATGCATCAGAAATCCCTATCAAAATAATTAACGACTTTAAGGCTTAATAAAAAATTAACGGCTAATGGCAAAAATATTTCTTCTAATGGCAAAAAGTGCTACATGTCAGAGCTCTTCAAATCTGTATTAATATTTATCATGGGGGTGAGGTTAAGAAGTTATCCCATGAAAACCTCACCCAGCCGGAACTACTTTCGTGTTTATGCATCAGAAATCCTATAAAAATAATTAACGACTTTAAGGTTTAATAAAAAAATAACGGCTAATGGCAAAAATATTTCTTCTAATGGCAAAAAGTGCTACATGTCAGAGCTCTTTAAATCTGTATTAATATTCATCATGGGGATGAGGTTAAGAAGTTATCCCGTGAAAAACTCACCCAGCCGAAACTACTTTCGTGTTTATGTATCAGAAAAACTATAAAAATAATTAACGAATTTAAGGCTTAATAACAAATTAACGGCTAATGGCAAAAATCAGAAATCCTATAAAAATAATTAACGACTTTAAGGCTTAATAAAAAAATTAACGGCTAATGGCAAATATATTTCTTCAAATGGCAAAAAGTGCTACGTGTCAGAGCTCTTCAAATCTGTATTAATATTTATCATGGGGGGTGAGGTTTAGAAGTTATCCCGTGAAAACCTCACCCATCAGGAACTACTTTCGTGTTTATGCATCAGAAATGCTTTAAAAATAATTAACGACTTTAAGGCTTAATAAAAAATTAACGGCTAATGGCAAAAATCAGAAATCCTATAAAAATAATTAACGACTTTAAGGCTTAATAAAAAATTAACGGGTAATGGCAAAAATATTTCTTCTAATGGCAAAAATTGCTACATGTCAGAGCTCTTCAAATCTGTATTAATATTTATCATGGGGGGTGAGGTTAAGTAGTTATCCCGTGAAAACTACACCAATGCTTTCGTGTTTATGCATCAGAAATCCTATAAAAATAATTAACGACTTGAAGGCTTAATAAAAAATTAACGGCTAATGGCAAAAATCAGAAATCCTATAAAAATAATTAACGACTTTAAGGCTTAATAAAAAATTAACGGCTAATGGCAAAAATATTTCTTCTAATGGCAAAAAGTGCTACATGTCAGAGCTCTTCAAATCTGTATTAATATTTATCATGGGGATGAGGTTAAGAAGTTATCCTGTGAAAACCTCACCCACCGGAACTACTTTCGTGTTTATGCATCAGAAATCCTATAAAAATAATTAACGACTTTAATGCTTAATAAAAAATTAACGGCTAATGGCAAAAATGTTTCTTCTAATGGCAAAAAGTGCTACATGTCAGAGCTCTTCAAATCTCTATTAATAGTTATCATAGGGGGTAAGGTTAAGAAGTAATTCCGTGAAAACCACACCCAGCCGGAACTACTTTCGTGTTTATGCATCAGAAATCCTATAAAAATAATTAACCACTTTAAGGCTTTATAAAAAAAATAACGGCTAAGGGCAAAAATATTTCTTTTAACGGCAAAAAGTGCTACATGTCAGAGCTCTTCAAATCTGTATTAATATTCATCATGGGGGGGGGGGTGAGGTTAAGAAGTTATCCCGTGAAAACCTCACCCAGCCAGAACTACTTTCGTGTTTATGCATCAGAAATCCTTATCAAAATAATTAACGAATTTAAGGCTTAATAAAAAATTAACGGCTAATGGCAAAAATATTTCTTCTAATGGCAAAAAGTGCTACATGTCAGAGCTCTTCAAATCTGTATTAATATTTATCATGGGGGGTGAGGTTAAGAAGTTATCCCGTGAAAACCTCACCCAGCCGGAACTACTTTCGTGTTTATGCATCAGAAATCCTATAAAAATAATTAACGACTTTAAGGCTTAATAAAAAATTAACGGCTAATGGTAAAAATATTTCTTCTAATGGCAAAAAGTGCTAAATGTCAGAGCTCTTTAAATCTGTATTAATATTCATCATGGGGGTGAGGTTAAGAAGTTATCCCGTGAAAACCTCACCCAGCCGGAACTATTTTCGTGTTTATGCATCAGAAATGCTTTAAGAATAATTAACGACTTTAAGGCTTAATAAAAAATTAACAGCTAATGGCAAAAATCAGAAATTCTATAAAAATAATTAACGACTTTAAGGCTTAATAAAAAATTAACGGCTAATGGCAAAAATATTTCTTCTAATGGCAAAAAGTGCTACATGTCAGAGCTCTTCAAATCTGTATTAATATTTATGATGGGGGGTGAGGTTAAGTAGTTATCCCTTGAAAACTACACCAATGCTTTCGTGTTTATGCATCAGAAATCCTATAAAAATAATTAACGACTTGAAGGCTTAATAAAAAACTAACGGCTAATGGCAAAAATCAGAAATCCTATAAAAATAATTAACGAATTTAAGGCTTAATAGAAAATTAACGACTAATGGCAAAATATTTCTTGTAATGGCAAAAAGTGCTACATGTCAGAGCTCTTCAAATCTCTATTAATATTTATCATGGTGGGGTGTGAGGTTAAGAAGTTATCCCGTGAAAACCTCACCCAGCCGAAACTACTTTCGTGTTTATGCATCAGAAATCCTATGAAAATAATTAACGACTTGAAGGCTTAATAAAAAATTAACGGCTAATGTCAAAAATATTTCTTCTAATGGCAAAAAGTGCTACATGTCAGAGCTCTTCAAATCTGTATTAATATTTATCATGGGGGATGAGGTTAAGAAGTTATCCTTTGAAAACCTCACCCACCAGAACTACTTTCGTGTTTATGCATCAGAAATCCTATAAAAATAATTAACGACTTTAAGGCTTAATAAAAAATTAACGGCTAATGGCAAAAATCAGAAATCCTATAAAAATAATTAACGACTTTAAGGCTTAATAAAAAATTAACGGCTAATGGCAAAAATATTTCTTCTAATGGCAAAAAGTGCTACATGTCAGAGCTCTTCAAATCTGTATTAATATTTATCATGGGGATGAGGTTAAGAAGTTATCCTGTGAAAACCTCACCCACCGGAACTACTTTCGTGTTTATGCATCAGAAATCCTATAAAAATAATTAACGACTTTAATGCTTAATAAAAAATTAACGGCTAATGGCAAAAATGTTTCTTCTAATGGCAAAAAGTGCTACATGTCAGAGCTCTTCAAATCTCTATTAATAGTTATCATAGGGGGTAAGGTTAAGAAGTAATTCCGTGAAAACCACACCCAGCCGGAACTACTTTCGTGTTTATGCATCAGAAATCCTATAAAAATAATTAACCACTTTAAGGCTTTATAAAAAAAATAACGGCTAAGGGCAAAAATATTTCTTTTAACGGCAAAAAGTGCTACATGTCAGAGCTCTTCAAATCTGTATTAATATTCATCATGGGGGGGGGTGAGGTTAAGAAGTTATCCCGTGAAAACCTCACCCAGCCAGAACTACTTTCGTGTTTATGCATCAGAAATCCTTATCAAAATAATTAACGAATTTAAGGCTTAATAAAAAATTAACGGCTAATGGCAAAAATATTTCTTCTAATGGCAAAAAGTGCTACATGTCAGAGCTCTTCAAATCTGTATTAATATTTATCATGGGGGGTGAGGTTAAGAAGTTATCCCGTGAAAACCTCACCCAGCCGGAACTACTTTCGTGTTTATGCATCAGAAATCCTATAAAAATAATTAACGACTTTAAGGCTTAATAAAAAATTAACGGCTAATGGTAAAAATATTTCTTCTAATGGCAAAAAGTGCTAAATGTCAGAGCTCTTTAAATCTGTATTAATATTCATCATGGGGGTGAGGTTAAGAAGTTATCCCGTGAAAACCTCACCCAGCCGGAACTATTTTCGTGTTTATGCATCAGAAATGCTTTAAGAATAATTAACGACTTTAAGGCTTAATAAAAAATTAACAGCTAATGGCAAAAATCAGAAATTCTATAAAAATAATTAACGACTTTAAGGCTTAATAAAAAATTAACGGCTAATGGCAAAAATATTTCTTCTAATGGCAAAAAGTGCTACATGTCAGAGCTCTTCAAATCTGTATTAATATTTATGATGGGGGGTGAGGTTAAGTAGTTATCCCTTGAAAACTACACCAATGCTTTCGTGTTTATGCATCAGAAATCCTATAAAAATAATTAACGACTTGAAGGCTTAATAAAAAACTAACGGCTAATGGCAAAAATCAGAAATCCTATAAAAATAATTAACGAATTTAAGGCTTAATAGAAAATTAACGACTAATGGCAAAATATTTCTTGTAATGGCAAAAAGTGCTACATGTCAGAGCTCTTCAAATCTCTATTAATATTTATCATGGTGGGGTGTGAGGTTAAGAAGTTATCCCGTGAAAACCTCACCCAGCCGAAACTACTTTCGTGTTTATGCATCAGAAATCCTATGAAAATAATTAACGACTTGAAGGCTTAATAAAAAATTAACGGCTAATGTCAAAAATATTTCTTCTAATGGCAAAAAGTGCTACATGTCAGAGCTCTTCAAATCTGTATTAATATTTATCATGGGGGATGAGGTTAAGAAGTTATCCTTTGAAAACCTCACCCACCAGAACTACTTTCGTGTTTATGCATCAGAAATCCTATAAAAATAATTAACGACTTTAAGGCTTAATAAAAAATTAACGGCTAATGGCAAAAATCAGAAATCCTATAAAAATAATTAACGACTTTAAGGCTTAATAAAAAATTAACGGCTAATGGCAAAAATATTTCTTCTAATGGCAAAAAGTGCTACATGTCAGAGCTCTTCAAATCTGTATTAATATTTATCATGGGGATGAGGTTAAGAAGTTATCCTGTGAAAACATCACCCACCGGAACTACTTTCGTGTTTATGCATCAGAAATCCTATAAAAATAATTAACGACTTTAATGCTTAATAAAAAATTAACGGCTAATGGCAAAAATGTTTCTTCTAATGGCAAAAAGTGCTACATGTCAGAGCTCTTCAAATCTCTATTAATAGTTATCATAGGGGGTAAGGTTAAGAAGTAATTCCGTGAAAACCACACCCAGCCGGAACTACTTTCGTGTTTATGCATCAGAAATCCTATAAAAATAATTAACCACTTTAAGGCTTTATAAAAAAAAATAACGGCTAATGGCAAAAATATTTCTTTTAACGGCAAAAAGTGCTACATGTCAGAGCTCTTCAAATCTGTATTAATATTCATCATGGGGGGGGGGGGTGAGGTTAAGAAGTTATCCCGTGAAAACCTCACCCAGCCGGAACTACTTTCGTGTTTATGCATCAGAAATCCTATAAAAATAATTAACGACTTTAAGGCTTAATAAAAAATTAACGGCTAATGGTAAAAATATTTCTTCTAATGGCAAAAAGTGCTAAATGTCAGAGCTCTTTAAATCTGTATTAATATTCATCATGGGGGTGAGGTTAAGAAGTTATCCCGTGAAAACCTCACCCAGCCGGAACTATTTTCGTGTTTATGCATCAGAAATGCTTTAAGAATAATTAACGACTTTAAGGCTTAATAAAAAATTAACAGCTAATGGCAAAAATCAGAAATTCTATAAAAATAATTAACGACTTTAAGGCTTAATAAAAAATTAACGGCTAATGGCAAAAATATTTCTTCTAATGGCAAAAAGTGCTACATGTCAGAGCTCTTCAAATCTGTATTAATATTTATGATGGGGGGTGAGGTTAAGTAGTTATCCCTTGAAAACTACACCAATGCTTTCGTGTTTATGCATCAGAAATCCTATAAAAATAATTAACGACTTGAAGGCTTAATAAAAAACTAACGGCTAATGGCAAAAATCAGAAATCCTATAAAAATAATTAACGAATTTAAGGCTTAATAGAAAATTAACGACTAATGGCAAAATATTTCTTGTAATGGCAAAAAGTGCTACATGTCAGAGCTCTTCAAATCTCTATTAATATTTATCATGGTGGGGTGTGAGGTTAAGAAGTTATCCCGTGAAAACCTCACCCAGCCGAAACTACTTTCGTGTTTATGCATCAGAAATCCTATGAAAATAATTAACGACTTGAAGGCTTAATAAAAAATTAACGGCTAATGTCAAAAATATTTCTTCTAATGGCAAAAAGTGCTACATGTCAGAGCTCTTCAAATCTGTATTAATATTTATCATGGGGGATGAGGTTAAGAAGTTATCCTTTGAAAACCTCACCCACCAGAACTACTTTCGTGTTTATGCATCAGAAATCCTATAAAAATAATTAACGACTTTAAGGCTTAATAAAAAATTAACGGCTAATGGCAAAAATCAGAAATCCTATAAAAATAATTAACGACTTTAAGGCTTAATAAAAAATTAACGGCTAATGGCAAAAATATTTCTTCTAATGGCAAAAAGTGCTACATGTCAGAGCTCTTCAAATCTGTATTAATATTTATCATGGGGATGAGGTTAAGAAGTTATCCTGTGAAAACCTCACCCACCGGAACTACTTTCGTGTTTATGCATCAGAAATCCTATAAAAATAATTAACGACTTTAATGCTTAATAAAAAATTAACGGCTAATGGCAAAAATGTTTCTTCTAATGGCAAAAAGTGCTACATGTCAGAGCTCTTCAAATCTCTATTAATAGTTATCATAGGGGGTAAGGTTAAGAAGTAATTCCGTGAAAACCACACCCAGCCGGAACTACTTTCGTGTTTATGCATCAGAAATCCTATAAAAATAATTAACCACTTTAAGGCTTTATAAAAAAAATAACGGCTAAGGGCAAAAATATTTCTTTTAACGGCAAAAAGTGCTACATGTCAGAGCTCTTCAAATCTGTATTAATATTCATCATGGGGGGGGGTGAGGTTAAGAAGTTATCCCGTGAAAACCTCACCCAGCCAGAACTACTTTCGTGTTTATGCATCAGAAATCCTTATCAAAATAATTAACGAATTTAAGGCTTAATAAAAAATTAACGGCTAATGGCAAAAATATTTCTTCTAATGGCAAAAAGTGCTACATGTCAGAGCTCTTCAAATCTGTATTAATATTTATCATGGGGGGTGAGGTTAAGAAGTTATCCCGTGAAAACCTCACCCAGCCGGAACTACTTTCGTGTTTATGCATCAGAAATCCTATAAAAATAATTAACGACTTTAAGGCTTAATAAAAAATTAACGGCTAATGGTAAAAATATTTCTTCTAATGGCAAAAAGTGCTAAATGTCAGAGCTCTTTAAATCTGTATTAATATTCATCATGGGGGTGAGGTTAAGAAGTTATCCCGTGAAAACCTCACCCAGCCGGAACTATTTTCGTGTTTATGCATCAGAAATGCTTTAAGAATAATTAACGACTTTAAGGCTTAATAAAAAATTAACAGCTAATGGCAAAAATCAGAAATTCTATAAAAATAATTAACGACTTTAAGGCTTAATAAAAAATTAACGGCTAATGGCAAAAATATTTCTTCTAATGGCAAAAAGTGCTACATGTCAGAGCTCTTCAAATCTGTATTAATATTTATGATGGGGGGTGAGGTTAAGTAGTTATCCCTTGAAAACTACACCAATGCTTTCGTGTTTATGCATCAGAAATCCTATAAAAATAATTAACGACTTGAAGGCTTAATAAAAAACTAACGGCTAATGGCAAAAATCAGAAATCCTATAAAAATAATTAACGAATTTAAGGCTTAATAGAAAATTAACGACTAATGGCAAAATATTTCTTGTAATGGCAAAAAGTGCTACATGTCAGAGCTCTTCAAATCTCTATTAATATTTATCATGGTGGGGTGTGAGGTTAAGAAGTTATCCCGTGAAAACCTCACCCAGCCGAAACTACTTTCGTGTTTATGCATCAGAAATCCTATGAAAATAATTAACGACTTGAAGGCTTAATAAAAAATTAACGGCTAATGTCAAAAATATTTCTTCTAATGGCAAAAAGTGCTACATGTCAGAGCTCTTCAAATCTGTATTAATATTTATCATGGGGGATGAGGTTAAGAAGTTATCCTTTGAAAACCTCACCCACCAGAACTACTTTCGTGTTTATGCATCAGAAATCCTATAAAAATAATTAACGACTTTAAGGCTTAATAAAAAATTAACGGCTAATGGCAAAAATCAGAAATCCTATAAAAATAATTAACGACTTTAAGGCTTAATAAAAAATTAACGGCTAATGGCAAAAATATTTCTTCTAATGGCAAAAAGTGCTACATGTCAGAGCTCTTCAAATCTGTATTAATATTTATCATGGGGATGAGGTTAAGAAGTTATCCTGTGAAAACATCACCCACCGGAACTACTTTCGTGTTTATGCATCAGAAATCCTATAAAAATAATTAACGACTTTAATGCTTAATAAAAAATTAACGGCTAATGGCAAAAATGTTTCTTCTAATGGCAAAAAGTGCTACATGTCAGAGCTCTTCAAATCTCTATTAATAGTTATCATAGGGGGTAAGGTTAAGAAGTAATTCCGTGAAAACCACACCCAGCCGGAACTACTTTCGTGTTTATGCATCAGAAATCCTATAAAAATAATTAACCACTTTAAGGCTTTATAAAAAAAAATAACGGCTAATGGCAAAAATATTTCTTTTAACGGCAAAAAGTGCTACATGTCAGAGCTCTTCAAATCTGTATTAATATTCATCATGGGGGGGGGGGGTGAGGTTAAGAAGTTATCCCGTGAAAACCTCACCCAGCCGGAACTACTTTCGTGTTTATGCATCAGAAATCCTATAAAAATAATTAACGACTTTAAGGCTTAATAAAAAATTAACGGCTAATGGTAAAAATATTTCTTCTAATGGCAAAAAGTGCTAAATGTCAGAGCTCTTTAAATCTGTATTAATATTCATCATGGGGGTGAGGTTAAGAAGTTATCCCGTGAAAACCTCACCCAGCCGGAACTATTTTCGTGTTTATGCATCAGAAATGCTTTAAGAATAATTAACGACTTTAAGGCTTAATAAAAAATTAACAGCTAATGGCAAAAATCAGAAATTCTATAAAAATAATTAACGACTTTAAGGCTTAATAAAAAATTAACGGCTAATGGCAAAAATATTTCTTCTAATGGCAAAAAGTGCTACATGTCAGAGCTCTTCAAATCTGTATTAATATTTATGATGGGGGGTGAGGTTAAGTAGTTATCCCTTGAAAACTACACCAATGCTTTCGTGTTTATGCATCAGAAATCCTATAAAAATAATTAACGACTTGAAGGCTTAATAAAAAACTAACGGCTAATGGCAAAAATCAGAAATCCTATAAAAATAATTAACGACTTTAAGGCTTAATAGAAAATTAACGACTAATGGCAAAATATTTCTTCTAATGGCAAAAAGTGCTACATGTCAGAGCTCTTCAAATCTCTATTAATATTTATCATGGGGGGGGTGAGGTTAAGAAGTTTTCCCGTGAAAAACTCACCCAGCCGGAACTACTTTCGTGTTTATGCATCAGAAATCTTATCAAAATAATTAACGACTTTAAGGCTTAATAAAAAATTAACGGCTAATGGCAAAAATATTTCTTCTAATGGCAAAAAGTGCTACATGTCAGAGCTCTTCAAATCTGTATTAATATTCATCATGGGGGTGAGGTTAAGAAGTTATCCCGTGAAAACCTCACCCAGCCGGAACTACTTTCGTGTTTATGCATCAAAAATCCTATAAAAATAAATAACGACTTTAAGGCTGAATAAAAAAATAACGGCTAATGGCAAAAATATTTCTTCTAATGGCAAAAAGTGCTAAATGTCAGAGCTCTTTAAATCTGTATTAATATTCATCATGGGGGTGAGGTTAAGAAGTTATCCCGTGAAAACCTCACCCAGCCGGAACTATTTTCGTGTTTATGCATCAGAAATGCTTTAAGAATAATTAACGACTTTAAGGCTTAATAAAAAATTAACAGCTAATGGCAAAAATCAGAAATTCTATAAAAATAATTAACGACTTTAAGGCTTAATAAAAAATTAACGGCTAATGGCAAAAATATTTCTTCTAATGGCAAAAAGTGCTACATGTCAGAGCTCTTCAAATCTGTATTAATATTTATGATGGGGGGTGAGGTTAAGTAGTTATCCCTTGTAAACTACACCAATGCTTTCGTGTTTATGCATCAGAAATCCTATAAAAATAATTAACGACTTGAAGGCTTAATAAAAAACTAACGGCTAATGGCAAAAATCAGAAATCCTATAAAAATAATTAACGACTTTAAGGCTTAATAGAAAATTAACGACTAATGGCAAAATATTTCTTCTAATGGCAAAAAGTGCTACATGTCAGAGCTCTTCAAATCTCTATTAATATTTATCATGGGGGGGGGGTGAGGTTAAGAAGTTTTCCCGTGAAAACCTCACCCAGCCGGAACTACTTTCGTGTTTATGCATCAGAAATCTTATCAAAATAATTAACGACTTTAAGGCTTAATAAAAAATTAACGGCTAATGGCAAAAATATTTCTTCTAATGGCAAAAAGTGCTACATGTCAGAGCTCTTCAAATCTGTATTAATATTCATCATGGGGGTGAGGTTAAGAAGTTATCCCGTGAAAACCTCACCCAGCCGGAACTACTTTCGTGTTTATGCATCAAAAATCCTATAAAAATAAATAACGACTTTAAGGCTGAATAAAAAAATAACGGCTAACGGCAAAAATATTTCTTCTAATGGCAAAAAGTGCTACATGTCAGAGCTCTTCAAATCTGTATTAATATTTATCATGGGGGTGAGGTTAAGAAGTTATCCCGTGAAAAACTCACCAAGCCGGAACTACTTTCGTGTTTATGTATCACAAATCCTATAAAAAAAATTAACGAATTTAAGGCTTAATAAAAAATTAACGGCTAATGGCAAAAATCAGAAATCCTATAAAAATAATTAACGACTTTAAGGCTTAATAAAAAATTAACGACTAATGGCAAAAATATTTCTTCTAATGGCAAAAAGTGCTACATGTCAGAGCTCTTCAAATCTGTATTAATATTTAGCATGGGGGGTGAGGTTAAGAAGTTATCCCGTGAAAACCTCACCCAGACGGAACTACTTTCGTGTTTATGCATCAGAAATCCTATAAAAATAATTAACGATTTTAAGGCTTAATAAAAAATTAACGGCTAATGGCAAAAATATTTCTTCTAATGGCAAAAAGTGCTACATGTCAGAGCTCTTCAAATCTGTATTAATATTTATCATGGGGGGGGGGGTGAGGTTAAGAAGTTTTCCCGTGAAAACCTCACCCATCAGGAACTAATTTCGTGTTTATGCATCAGAAATGCTTTAAAAATAATTAACGACTTTAGGGCTTAATAAAAAATTAACGGCTAATGGCAAAAATCAGAAATCCTATAAAAATAATTAACGACTTTAAGGCTTAATAAAAAATTAACGGCTAATGGCAAAAATATTTCTTCTAATGGCAAAAAGTGCTACATGTCAGAGCTCTTCAAATCTGTATTAATATTTATCATGGGGGGGGGGGGGGGTGAGGTTAAGAAGTTTTCCCGTGAAAACCTCACCCAGCCGGAACAACTTTCGTGTTTATGCATCAGAAATCCTATAAAAATAATTAACGACTTTAAGGCTTAATAAAAAATTAACGAGTAATGGCAAAATATTTCTTCTAATGGCAAAAAGTGCTACATGTCAGAGCTCTTCAAATCGCTATTGATATTTATCATGGGGGGGGGTGAGGTTAAGAAGTTTTCCCGTGAAAACCTCACCCAGCCGGAACTACTTTCGTGTTTATGCATCAGAAATCTTATCAAAATAATTAACGACTTTAAGGCTTAATAAAAAATTAACGGCTAATGGCAAAAATATTTCTTCTAATGGCAAAAAGTGCTACATGTCAGAGCTCTTCAAATCTGTATTAATATTCATCATGGGGGTGAGGTTAAGAAGTTATCCCGTGAAAACCTCACCCACCCGGAACTACTTTCGTGTTTATGCATCAAAAATCCTATAAAAATAATTAACGACTTTAAGGCTGAATAAAAAATTAACGGCTAATAGCAAAAATATTTCTTCTAATGGCAAAAAGTGCTACATGTCAGAGCTCTTCAAATCTGTATTAATATTTATCATGGGGGGTGAGGTTAAGAAGTTATCCCGTGAAAAACTCACCCAGCCGGAACTACTTTCGTGTTTATGTATCAGAAATCCTATAACAAAAATTAACGAATTTAAGGCTTAATAAAAAATTAACGGCTAATGGCAAAAATCAGAAATCCTATCAAAATAATTAACGACTTTAAGGCTTAATAAAAAATTAACGACTAATGGCAAAAATATTTCTTCGAATGGCAAAAAGTGCTTCATGTCAGAGCTCTTCAAATCTGTATTAATATTTATCATGGGGGGTGAGGTTAAGAAGTTATCCCGTGAAAACCTCACCCAGCCGGAACTACTTTCGTGTTTATGCATCAGAAATCCTATAAAAATAATTAACGACTTTAAGGCTTAATAAAAAATTAACGGCTATTGGCAAAAATATTTCTTCTAATGGCAAAAAGTGCTACATGTCAGAGGTCTTCAAATATGTATTAATATTTATCATGGGGGATGAGGTTAAGAAATTATCCTGTGAAAACCTCACCCACCGGAACTACTTTCGTGTTTATGCATCAGAAATCCTATAAAAATTATTAACGACTTTAAGGCTTAATAAAAAATTAACGGCTAATGGCAAAAATCAGAAATCCTATAAAAATAATTAACGACTTTAAGGCTTAATAAAAAATTAACGGCTAATGGCAAAAATATTTGTTCTAATGGCCAAAAAGTGCTACATGTCAGAGCTCTTCAAATCTGTATTAATATTTATCATGGGGGATGAGGTTAAAAAGTTATCCTGTGAAAACCTCACCCACCGGAACTACTTTCGTGTTTATGCATCAGAAATCCTATCAAAATAATTAACGACTTTAAGGCTTAATAAAAAATTAACGGCTAATGGCAAAAATGTTTCTTCTAATGGCAAAAAGTGCTACATGTCAGAGCTCTTCAAATCTCTATTAATAGTTATCAGAGGGGGTAAGGTTAAGAAGTAATTCCGTGAAAACCACACCCAGCCGGAACTACTTTCGTGTTTATGCATCAGAAATCCTATAAAAATAATTAACCACTTTAAGGCTTTATAAAAAAAATAACGGCTAATGGCAAAAATATTTCTTCTAATGGCAAAAAGTGCTACATGTCAGAGCTCTTCAAATCTGTATTAATATTCATCATGGGGGTGAGGTTAAGAAGTTATCCCGTGAAAACCTCACCCACCCGGAACTACTTTCGTGTTTATGCATCAAAAATCCTATAAAAATAATTAACGACTTTAAGGCTGAATAAAAAATTAACGGCTAATAGCAAAAATATTTCTTCTAATGGCAAAAAGTGCTACATGTCAGAGCTCTTCAAGTCTGTATTAATATTTATCATGGGGGGTGAGGTTAAGAAGTTATCCCGTGAAAAACTCACCCAGCCGGAACTACTTTCGTGTTTATGTATCAGAAATCCTATAACAAAAATTAACGAATTTAAGGCTTAATAAAAAATTAACGGCTAATGGCAAAAATCAGAAATCCTATCAAAATAATTAACGACTTTAAGGCTTAATAAAAAATTAACGACTAATGGCAAAAATATTTCTTCGAATGGCAAAAAGTGCTTCATGTCAGAGCTCTTCAAATCTGTATTAATATTTATCATGGGGGGTGAGGTTAAGAAGTTATCCCGTGAAAACCTCACCCAGCCGGAACTACTTTCGTGTTTATGCATCAGAAATCCTATAAAAATAATTAACGACTCTAAGGCTTAATAAAAAATTAACGGCTATTGGCAAAAATATTTCTTCTAATGGCAAAAAGTGCTACATGTCAGAGGTCTTCAAATATGTATTAATATTTATCATGGGGGATGAGGTTAAGAAATTATCCTGTGAAAACCTCACCCACCGGAACTACTTTCGTGTTTATGCATCAGAAATCCTATAAAAATAATTAACGACTTTAAGGCTTAATAAAAAATTAACGGCTAATGGCAAAAATCAGAAATCCTATAAAAATAATTAACGACTTTAAGGCTTAATAAAAAATTAACGGCTAATGGCAAAAATATTTGTTCTAATGGCCAAAAAGTGCTACATGTCAGAGCTCTTCAAATCTGTATTAATATTTATCATGGGGGATGAGGTTAAAAAGTTATCCTGTGAAAACCTCACCCACCGGAACTACTTTCGTGTTTATGCATCAGAAATCCTATCAAAATAATTAACGACTTTAAGGCTTAATAAAAAATTAACGGCTAATGGCAAAAATGTTTCTTCTAATGGCAAAAAGTGCTACATGTCAGAGCTCTTCAAATCTCTATTAATAGTTATCAGAGGGGGTAAGGTTAAGAAGTAATTCCGTGAAAACCACACCCAGCCGGAACTACTTTCGTGTTTATGCATCAGAAATCCTATAAAAATAATTAACCACTTTAAGGCTTTATAAAAAAAATAACGGCTAATGGCAAAAATATTTCTTTTAACGGCAAAAACTGCTACATGTCAGAGCTCTTCAAATCTGTATTAATATTTATCATGGGGGGGGGGGTGAGGTTAAGAAGTTATCCCGTGAAAACCTCACCCAGCCGGAACTACTTTCGTGTTTATGCATCAGAAATCCCTATCAAAATAATTAACGAATTTAAGGCTTAATAAAAAATTAACGGCTAATGGCAAAAATCAGAAATCCTATAAAAATAATTAACGACTTTAAGGCTTAATAAAAAAAAATTAACGGCTAATGGCAAATATATTTCTTCAAATGGCAAAAAGTGCTACGTGTCAGAGCTCTTCAAATCTGTATTAATATTTATCATGGGGGTGAGGTTTAGAAGTTATCCCGTGAAAACCTCACCCATCAGGAACTATTTTCGTGTTTATGCATCAGAAATGCTTTAAAAATAATTAACGACTTTAAGGCTTAATAAAAAATTAACAGCTAATGGCAAAAATCAGAAATTCTATAAAAATAATTAACGACTTTAAGGCTTAATAAAAAATTAACGGCTAATGGCAAAAATATTTCTTCTAATGGCAAAAAGTGCTACATGTCAGAGCTCTTCAAATCTGTATTAATATTTATCATGGGGGTGAGGTTAAGTAGTTATCCCGTGAAAACTACACCAATGCTTTCGTGTTTATGCATCAGAAATCCTATAAAAATAATTAACGACTTTAAGGCTTAATAAAAAACTAACGGCTAATGGCAAAAATCAGAAATCCTATAAAAATAATTAACGACTTTAAGACTTAATAAAAAATTAACGGCTAATGGCAAAAATATTTCTTCTAATGGCAAAAATTGCTACATGTCAGAGCTCTTCAAATCTGTATTAATATTTATCATGGGGGGTGAGGTTAAGTAGTTATCCCGTGAAAACTACACCAATGCTTTCGTGTTTAGGCATCAGAAATCCTATAAAAATAATTAACGACTTTAAGGCTTAATAAAAAACTAACGGCTAATGGCAAAAATCAGAAATCCTATAAAAATAATTAAAGACTTTAAGGCTTAATAAAAAATTACCGACTAATGGCAAAATATTTCTTCTAATGGCAAAAAGTGCTACATGTCAGAACTCTGCAAATCTCTGTTAATATTTATCATGGGGCTGGGGGTGAGGTTAAGAAGTTATCCCGTGAAAAACTCACCCAGCCGGAACTACTTTCGTGTTTATGTATCAGAAATCCTATAACAAAAATTAACGAATTTAAGGCTTAATAAAAAATTAACGGCTAATAGCAAAAATCAGAAATCCTATAAAAATAATTAACGACTTGAAGGCTTAATAAAAAATTAACAACTAATGGCAAAAATATTTCTTCTAATGGCAAAAAGTGCTACATGTCAGAGCTCTTCAAATCTGTATTAATATTTATCATGGGGGATGAGGTTAAGAAGTTATCCTGTGAAAACCTCACCCACCGGAACTACTTTCGTGTTTATACATCAGAAATCCTATAAAAATAATTAACGACTTTAAGGCTTAATAAAAAAAATTAACGGCTAATGGCAAAAATATGTCTTCTAATGGCAAAAAGTGCTACATGTCAGAGCTCTTCAAATCTGTATTAATATTTATCATGGGGGGTGAGGTTAAGAAGTTATCCCGTGAAAAACTCACCCAGCCGGAACTACTTTCGTGTTTATGCATCAGAAATCCTATCAAAATAATTAACGACTTTTAGGCTGAATAAAAAATTAATGGCTAATGGCAAAAATGTTTCTTCTAATAGCAAAAAGTGCTACATGTCAGAGCTTTTCAAATCTCTATTAATATTTATCATAGGGGGTAAGGTTAAGAAGTAATTCCGTGAAAACCACACCCAGCCGGAACTACTTTCGCGTTTATGCATCAGAAATCCTATAAAAATAATTAACCACTTGAAGGCTTTATAAAAAAAAATAACGGCTAATGGCAAAAATATTTCTTTTAACGGCAAAAAGTGCTACATGTCAGAGCTCTTCAAATCTGTATTAATATTTATCATGGGGGGGGGGGGGTGAGGTTAAGAAGTTATCCCGTGAAAACCTCACCCAGCCGGAACTACTTTCGTGTTTATGCATCAGAAATCCCTATCAAAATAATTAACGACTTTAAGGCTTAATAAAAAATTAATGGCTAATGGCAAAAATATTTCTTCTAATGGCAAAAAGTGCTACATGTCAGAGCTCTTCAAATCTGTATTAATATTTATCATGGGGGGTGAGGTTAAGAAGTTATCCCGTGAAAACCTCACCCAGCCGGAACTACTTTCGTGTTTATGCATCATAAATCCTATAAAACTAATTAACGACTTTAAGGCTTAATAAAAAATTAACGGCTAATGGCAAAAATATTTCCTCTAATGGCAAAAAGTGCTACATGTCAGAGCTCTTTAAATCTGTATTAATATTCATCATGGGGGTGAGGTTAAGAAGTTATCCCGTGAAAAACTCACCCAGCCGAAACTACTTTCGTGTTTATGTATCAGAAATCCTATAAAAATAATTAACGAATTTAAGGCTTAATAAAAAATTAACGGCTAATGGCAAAAATCAGAAATCCTATAAAAATAATTAACGACTTTAAGGCTTAATAAAAAAATTAACGGCTAATGGCAAATATATTTCTTCAAATGGCAAAAAGTGCTACGTGTCAGAGGTCTTCAAATCTGTATTAATATTTATCATGGGGGTGAGGTTAAGAAGTTATACCGTGAAAACCTCACCCAACCGGAACTACTTTCGTGTTTATGCATCAGAAATCCGATAAAAATAATTAACAACTTTAAGGCTTAATAAAAAATTAACTTCTAATGGCAAAAATATTTCTTCTAATGGCAAAAAGTGCTACATGTCAGAGCTCTTTAAATCTGTATGAATATTCATCATGGGGGTGAGGTTAAGAAGCTATCCCGTGAAAACCTCACCCAGCCGGAACTACTTTCGTGTTTATGCATCAGAAATCTTATCAAAATAATTAACGTCTTTAAGGCTTAATAAAAAATTAACGGTTAATGGCAAAAATATTTCTTCTAATGGCAAAAAGTGCTACATGTCAGAGCTCTTCAAATCTGTATTAATATTTATCATGGGGGGTGAGGTTAAGAAGTTATCCCGTGAAAACCTCACCCAGCCGGAACTACTTTCGTGTTTATGCATCAGAAATCCTATAAAAATAATTAACCACTTTAAGGCTTTATAAAAAAAATAACGGCTAATGGCAAAAATATTTCTTTTAACGGCAAAAACTGCTACATGTCAGAGCTCTTCAAATCTGTATTAATATTTATCATGGGGGGTGAGGTTAAGAAGTTATCCCGTGAAAACCTCACCCAGCCGGAACTACTTTCGTGTTTATGCATCAGAAATCCCTATCAAAATAATTAACGAATTTAAGGCTTAATAAAAAATTAACGGCTAATGGCAAAAATCAGAAATCCTATAAAAATAATTAACGACTTTAAGGCTTAATAAAAAAATTAACGGCTAATGGCAAATATATTTCTTCAAATGGCAAAAAGTGCTACGTGTAAGAGCTCTTCAAATCTGTATTAATATTTATCATGGGGGGTGAGGTTTAGAAGTTATCCCGTGAAAACCTCACCCATCAGGAACTATTTTCGTGTTTATGCATCAGAAATGCTTTAAAAATAATTAACGACTTTAAGGCTTAATAAAAAATTAACAGCTAATGGCAAAAATCAGAAATTCTATAAAAATAATTAACGACTTTAAGGCTTAATAAAAAATTAACGGCTAATGGCAAAAATATTTCTTCTAATGGCAAAAAGTGCTACATGTCAGAGCTCTTCAAATCTGTATTAATATTTATCATGGGGGTGAGGTTAAGTAGTTATCCCGTGAAAACTACACCAATGCTTTCGTGTTTATGCATCAGAAATCCTATAAAAATAATTAACGACTTTAAGGCTTAATAAAAAACTAACGGCTAATGGCAAAAATCAGAAATCCTATAAAAATAATTAACGACTTTAAGGCTTAATAAAAAATTAACGGCTAATGGCAAAAATATTTCTTCTAATGACAAAAAGTGCTACATGTCAGAGCTCTTCAAATCTGTATTAATATTTATCATGGGGGGTGAGGTTAAGTAGTTATCCCGTGAAAACTACACCAATGCTTTCGTGTTTATGCATCAGAAATCCTATCAAAATAATTAACGACTTTAAGGCTTAATAAAAAACTAACGGCTAATGGCAAAAATCAGAAATCCTATAAAAATAATTAACGACTTTAAGGCTTAATAAAAAATTACCGACTAATGGCAAAATATTTCTTCTAATGGCAAAAAGTGCTACATGTCAGAACTCTGCAAATCTCTATTAATATTTATCATGGGGATGGGGGTGAGGTTAAGAAGTTATCCCGTGAAAAACTCACCCAGCCGGAACTACTTTCGTGTTTATGTATCAGAAATCCTATAAAAAAAATTAACGATTTTAAGGCTTAATAAAAAATTAACGGCTAATGGCAAAAATCAGAAATCCTATAAAAATAATTAACGACTTGAAGGCTTAATAAAAAATTAACAACTAATGGCAAAAATATTTCTTCTAATGGCAAAAAGTGCTACATGTCAGAGCTCTTCAAATCTGTATTAATATTTATCATGGGGGATGAGGTTAAGAAGTTATCCTGTGAAAACCTCACCCACCGGAACTACTTTCGTGTTTATACATCAGAAATCCTATAAAAATAATTAACGACTTTAAGGCTTAATAAAAAAATTAACGGCTAATGGCAAAAATATTTCTTCTAATGGCAAAAAGTGCTACATGTCAGAGCTCTTCAAATCTGTATTAATATTTATCATGGGGGGTGAGGTTAAGAAGTTATCCCGTGAAAAACTCACCCAGCCGGAACTACTTTCGTTTTTATGCATCAGAAATCCTATCAAAATAATTAACGACTTTTAGGCTGAATAAAAAATTAACGGCTAATGGCAAAAATGTTTCTTCTAATAGCAAAAAGTGCTACATGTCAGAGCTCTTCAAATCTCTATTAATATTTATCATAGGGGGTAATGTTAAGAAGTAATTCCGTGAAAACCACACCCAGCCGGAACTACTTTCGCGTTTATGCATCAGAAATCCTATAAAAATAATTAACCACTTTAAGGCTTTATAAAAAAAATAACGGCTAATGGCAAAAATATTTCTTTTAACGGCAAAAAGTGCTACATGTCAGAGCTCTTCAAATCTGTATTAATATTTATCATGGGGGGTGAGGTTAAGAAGTTATCCCGTGAAAAACTCACCCAGCCGGAACTACTTTCGTGTTTATGTATCAGAAATCCTATAACAAAAATTAACGAATTTAAGGCTTAATAAAAAATTAACGGCTAATGGCAAAAATCAGAAATCCTATCAAAATAATTAACGACTTTAAGGCTTAATAAAAAATTAACGACTAATGGCAAAAATATTTCTTCGAATGGCAAAAAGTGCTACATGTCAGAGCTCTTCAAATCTGTATTAATATTTATCATGGGGGGTGAGGTTAAGAAGTTATCCCGTGAAAACCTCACCCAGCCGGAACTACTTTCGTGTTTATGCATCAGAAATCCTATAAAAATAATGAACGACTTTAAGGCTTAATAAAAAATTAACGGCTATTGGCAAAAATATTTCTTCTAATGGCAAAAAGTGCTACATGTCAGAGGTCTTCAAATATGTATTAATATTTATCATGGGGGATGAGGTTAAGAAATTATCCTGTGAAAACCTCACCCACCGGAACTACTTTCGTGTTTATGCATCAGAAATCCTATAAAAATAATTAACGACTTTAAGGCTTAATAAAAAATTAACGGCTAATGGCAAAAATCAGAAATCCTATAAAAATAATTAACGACTTTAAGGCTTAATAAAAAATTAACGGCTAATGGCAAAAATATTTGTTCTAATGGCAAAAAGTGCTACATGTCAGAGCTCTTCAAATCTGTATTAATATTTATCATGGGGGATGAGGTTAAAAAGTTATCCTGTGAAAACCTCACCCACCGGAACTACTTTCGTGTTTATGCATCAGAAATCCTATCAAAATAATTAACGACTTTAAGGCTTAATAAAAAATTAACGGCTAATGGCAAAAATGTTTCTTCTAATGGCAAAAAGTGCTACATGTCAGAGCTCTTCAAATCTCTATTAATAGTTATCAGAGGGGGTAAGGTTAAGAAGTAATTCCGTGAAAACCACACCCAGCCGGAACTACTTTCGTGTTTATGCATCAGAAATCCTATAAAAATAATTAACCACTTTAAGGCTTTATAAAAAATTAACGGCTAATGGCAAAAATGTTTCTTCTAATGGCAAAAAGTGCTACATGTCAGAGCTCTTCAAATCTCTATTAATAGTTATCAGAGGGGGTAAGGTTAAGAAGTAATTCCGTGAAAACCACACCCAGCCGGAACTACTTTCGTGTTTATGCATCAGAAATCCTATAAAAATAATTAACCACTTTAAGGCTTTATAAAAAAAATAACGGCTAATGGCAAAAATATTTCTTTTAACGGCAAAAACTGCTACATGTCAGAGCTCTTCAAATCTGTATTAATATTTATCATGGGGGGGGGGGGTGAGGTTAAGAAGTTATCCCGTGAAAACCTCACCCAGCCGGAACTACTTTCGTGTTTATGCATCAGAAATCCCTATCAAAATAATTAACGAATTTAAGGCTTAATAAAAAATTAACTGCTAATGGCAAAAATCAGAAATCCTATAAAAATAATTAACGACTTTAAGGCTTAATAAAAAAATTAACGGCTAATGGCAAATATATTTCTTCAAATGGCAAAAAGTGCTACGTGTCAGAGCTCTTCAAATCTGTATTAATATTTATCATGGGGGGTGAGGTTTAGAAGTTATCCCGTGAAAACCTCACCCATCAGGAACTATTTTCGTGTTTATGCATCAGAAATGCTTTAAATATAATTAACGACTTTAAGGCTTAATAAAAAATTAACAGCTACTGGCAAAAATCAGAAATTCTATAAAAATAATTAACGACTTTAAGGCTTAATAAAAAAATAACGGCTAATGGCAAAAATATTTCTTCTAATGGCAAAAAGTGCTACATGTCAGAGCTCTTCAAATCTGTATTAATATTTATCATGGGGGTGAGGTTAAGTAGTTATCCCGTGAAAACTACACCAATGCTTTCGTGTTTATGCATCAGAAATCCTATAAAAATAATTAACGACTTTAAGGCTTAATAAAAAACTAACGGCTAATGGCAAAAATCAGAAATCCTATAAAAATAATTAACGACTTTAAGGCTTAATAAAAAATTAACGGCTAATGGCAAAAATATTTCTGCTAATGGCAAAAAGTGCTACATGTCAGAGCTCTTCAAATCTGTATTAATATTTATCATGGGGGGTGAGGTTAAGTAGTTATCCCGTGAAAACTACACCAATGCTTTCGTGTTTAGGCATCAGAAATCCTATAAAAATAATTAACGACTTTAAGGCTTAATAAAAAACTAACGGCTAATGGCAAAAATCAGAAATCCTATAAAAATAATTAAAGACTTTAAGGCTTAATAAAAAATTACCGACTAATGGCAAAATATTTCTTCTAATGGCAAAAAGTGCTACATGTCAGAACTCTGCAAATCTCTATTAATATTTATCATGGGGCTGGGGGTGAGGTTAAGAAGTTATCCCGTGAAAAACTCAACCAGCCGGAACTACTTTCGTGTTTATGTATCAGAAATCCTATAACAAAAATTAACGAATTTAAGGCTTAATAAAAAATTAACAGCTAATAGCAAAAATCAGAAATCCTATAAAAATAATTAACGACTTGAAGGCTTAATAAAAAATTAACAACTAATGGCAAAAATATTTCTTCTAATGGCAAAAAGTGCTACATGTCAGAGCTCTTCAAATCTGTATTAATATTTATCATGGGGGATGAGGTTAAGAAGTTATCCTGTGAAAACCTCACCCACCGGAACTACTTTCGTGTTTATACATCAGAAATCCTATAAAAATAATTAACGACTTTAAGGCTTAATAAAAAAAATTAACGGCTAATGGCAAAAATATGTCTTCTAATGGCAAAAAGTGCTACATGTCAGAGCTCTTCAAATCTGTATTAATATTTATCATGGGGGGTGAGGTTAAGAAGTTATCCCGTGAAAAACTCACCCAGCCAGAACTACTTTCGTGTTTATGCATCAGAAATCCTATCAAAATAATTAACGACTTTTAGGCTGAATAAAAAATTAACGGCTAATGGCAAAAATGTTTCTTCTAATAGCAAAAAGTGCTACATGTCAGAGCTTTTCAAATCTCTATTAATATTTATCATAGGGGGTAAGGTTAAGAAGTAATTCCGTGAAAACCACACCCAGCTGGAACTACTTTCGCGTTTATGCATCAGAAATCCTATAAAAATAATTAACCACTTGAAGGCTTTATAAAAAAAAATAACGGCTAATGGCAAAAATATTTCTTTTAACGGCAAAAAGTGCTACATGTCAGAGCTCTTCAAATCTGTATTAATATTTATCATGGGGGGGGGGGGGGGTGAGGTTAAGAAGTTATCCCGTGAAAACCTCACCCAGCCGGAACTACTTTCGTGTTTATGCATCAGATATCCCTATCAAAATAATTAACGACTTTAAGGCTTAATAAAAAATTAACGGCTAATGGCAAAAATATTTCTTCTAATGGCAAAAAGTGCTACATGTCAGAGCTCTTCAAATCTGTATTAATATTTATCATGGGGGGTGAGGTTAAGAAGTTATCCCGTGAAAACCTCACCCAGCCGGAACTACTTTCGTGTTTATGCATCAGAAATCCTATAAAACTAATTAACGACTTTAAGGCTTAATAAAAAATTAACGGCTAATGGCAAAAATATTTCCTCTAATGGCAAAAAGTGCTACATGTCAGAGCTCTTTAAATCTGTATTAATATTCATCATGGGGGTGAGGTTAAGAAGTTATCCCGTGAAAAACTCACCCAGCCGAAACTACTTTCGTGTTTATGTATCAGAAATCCTATAAAAATAATTAACGAATTTAAGGCTTAATAAAAAATTAACGGCTAATGGCAAAAATCAGAAATCCTATAAAAATAATTAACGACTTTAAGGCTTAATAAAAAAATTAACGGCTAATGGCAAATATATTTCTTCAAATGGCAAAAAGTGCTACGTGTCAGAGGTCTTCAAATCTGTATTAATATTTATCATGGGGGTGAGGTTAAGAAGTTATACCGTGAAAACCTCACCCAACCGGAACTACTTTCGTGTTTATGCATCAGAAATCCGATAAAAATAATTAACGACTTTAAGGCTTAATAAAAAATTAACTTCTAATGGCAAAAATATTTCTTCTAATGGCAAAAAGTGCTACATGTCAGAGCTCTTTAAATCTGTATGAATATTCATCATGGGGGTGAGGTTAAGAAGCTATCCCGTGAAAACCTCACCCAGCCGGAACTACTTTCGTGTTTATGCATCAGAAATCTTATCAAAATAATTAACGACTTTAAGGCTTAATAAAAAATTAACGGTTAATGGCAAAAATATTTCTTCTAATGGCAAAAAGTGCTACATGTCAGAGCTCTTCAAATCTGTATTAATATTTATCATGGGGGGTGAGGTTAAGAAGTTATCCCGTGAAAACCTCACCCAGCCGGAACTACTTTCGTGTTTATGCATCAGAAATCCTATAAAAATAATTAACCACTTTAAGGCTTTATAAAAAAAATAACGGCTAATGGCAAAAATATTTCTTTTAACGGCAAAAACTGCTACATGTCAGAGCTCTTCAAATCTGTATTAATATTTATCATGGGGGGGTGAGGTTAAGAAGTTATCCCGTGAAAACCTCACCCAGCCGGAACTACTTTCGTGTTTATGCATCAGAAATCCCTATCAAAATAATTAACGAATTTAAGGCTTAATAAAAAATTAACGGCTAATGGCAAAAATATTTCTTCTAATGGCAAAAAGTGCTACATGTCAGAGCTCTTCAAATCTGTATTAATATTTATCATGGGGGGTGAGGTTAAGAAGTTATCCCGTGAAAACCTCACCCAGCCGGAACTACTTTCGTGTTTATGCATCAGAAATCCCTATCAAAATAATTAACGAATTTAAAGCTTAATAAAAAATTAACGGCTAATGGCAAAAATCAGAAATCCTATAAAAATAATTAACGACTTTAAGGCTTAATAAAAAAAATTAACGGCTAATGGCAAATATATTTCTTCAAATGGCAAAAAGTGCTACGTGTCAGAGCTCTTCAAATCTGTATTAATATTTATCATGGGGGGTGAGGTTTAGAAGTTATCCCGTGAAAACCTCACCCATCAGGAACTATTTTCGTGTTTATGCATCAGAAATGCTTTAAAAATAATTAACGACTTTAAGGCTTAATAAAAAATTAACAGCTAATGGCAAAAATCAGAAATTCTATAAAAATAATTAACGACTTTAAGGCTTAATAAAAAATTAACGGCTAATGGCAAAAATATTTCTTCTAATGGCAAAAAGTGCTACATGTCAGAGCTCTTCAAATCTGTATTAATATTTATCATGGGGGTGAGGTTAAGTAGTTATGCCGTGAAAACTACACCAATGCTTTCGTGTTTATGCATCAGAAATCCTATAAAAATAATTAACGACTTTAAGGCTTAATAAAAAACTAACGGCTAATGGCAAAAATCAGAAATCCTATAAAAATAATTAACGACTTTAAGGCTTAATAAAAAATTAACGGCTAATGGCAAAAATATTTCTTCTAATGGCAAAAAGTGCTACATGTCAGAGCTCTTCAAATCTGTATTAATATTTATCATGGGGGGTGAGGTTAAGTAGTTATCCCGTGAAAACTACACCAATGCTTTCGTGTTTATGCATCAGAAATCCTATAAAAATAATTAACGACTTTAAGGCTTAATAAAAAACTAACAGCTAATGGCAAAAATCAGAAATCCTATAAAAATAATTAACGACTTTAAGGCTTAATAAAAAATTACCGACTAATGGCAAAATATTTCTTCTAATGGCAAAAAGTGCTACATGTCAGAACTCTGCAAATCTCTATTAATATTTATCATGGGGATGGGGGTGAGGTTAAGAAGTTATCCCGTGAAAAACTCACCCAGCCGGAACTACTTTCGTGTTTATGTATCAGAAATCCTATAAAAAAAATTAACGAATTTAAGGCTTAATAAAAAATTAACGGCTAATAGCGAAAATCAGAAATCCTATAAAAATAATTAACGAATTTAAGGCTTAATAAAAAATTAACAACTAATGGCAAAAATATTTCTTCTAATGGAAAAAAGTGCTACATGTCAGAGGTCTTCAAATCTGTATTAATATTTATCATGGGGGATGAGGTTAAGAAGTTATCCTGTGAAAACCTCACCCACCGGAACTACTTTCGTGTTTATACATCAGAAATCCTATAAAAATAATTAACGACTTTAAGGCTTAATAAAAAAATTAACGGCTAATGGCAAAAATATTTCTTCTAATGGCAAAAAGTGCTACATGTCAGAGCTCTTCAAATCTGTATTAATATTTATCATGGGGGGTGAGGTTAAGAAGTTATCCCGTGAAAAACTCACCCAGCCGGAACTACTTTCGTGTTTATGCATCAGAAATCCTATCAAAATAATTAACGACTTTTAGGCTGAATAAAAAATTAACGGCTAATGGCAAAAATGTTTCTTCTAATAGCAAAAAGTGCTACATGTCAGAGCTCTTCAAATCTCTATTAATATTTATCATAGGGGGTAAGGTTAAGAAGTAATTCCGTGAAAACCACACCCAGCCGGAACTACTTTCGCGTTTATGCATCAGAAATCCTATAAAAATAATTAACCACTTTAAGGCTTTATAAAAAAATAACGGCTAATGGCAAAAATATTTCTTTTAACGGCAAAAAGTGCTACATGTCAGAGCTCTTCAAATCTGTATTAATATTTATCATGGGGGGTGAGGTTAAGAAGTTATCCCGTGAAAACCTCACCCAGCCGGAACTACTTTCGTGTTTATGCATCAGAAATCCGTATCAAAATAATTAACGACTTTAAGGCTTAATAAAAAATTAACGGCTAATGGAAAAATATTTCTTCTAATGGCAAAAAGTGCTACATGTCAGAGCTCTTCAAATCTGTATTAATATTTATCATGGGGGGTGAGGTTAAGAAGTTATCCCGTGAAAACCTCACCCAGCCGGAACTACTTTCGTGTTTATGCATCAGAAATCCTATAAAAATAATTAACGACTTTAAGGCTTAATAAAAAATTAACGGCTAATGGCAAAAATATTTCCTCTAATGGCAAAAAGTGCTACATGTCAGAGCTCTTTAAATCTGTATTAATATTCATCATGGGGGTGAGGTTAAGAAGTTATCCCGTGAAAAAATCACCCAGCCGAAACTACTTTCGTGTTTATGTATCAGAAATCCTATAAAAATAATTAACGAATTTAAGGCTTAATAAAAAATTAACGGCTAATGGCAAAAATCAGAAATCCTATAAAAATAATTAACGACTTTAAGGCTTAATAAAAAAATTAACGGCTAATGGCAAATATATTTCTTCAAATGGCAAAAAGTGCTACATGTCAGAGGTCTTCAAATCTGTATTAATATTTATCATGGGGGTGAGGTTAAGAAGTTATACCATGAAAACCTCACCCAACCGGAACTACTTTCGTGTTTATGGATCAGAAATCCGATAAAAATAAATAACGACTTTAAGGCTTAATAAAAAATTAACGGCTAATGGCAAAAATATTTCTTCTAATGGCAAAAAGTGCTACATGTCAGAGCTCTTCAAATCTGTATTAATATTTATCATGGGGGGTGAGGTTAAGAAGTTATCCCGTGAAAACCTCACCCAGCCGGAAATACTTTCATGTTTATGTATCAGAAATCCTATAAAAATAATTAACGAATTTAAGGCTTAATAAAAAAGTAACGGCTAATGGCAACAATATTTCTTCTAATGACAAAAAGTGCTACAGGTCAGAGCTCTTCAAATCTGTATTAATATTTATCATGGGGGATGAGGTTAAGAAGTTATCCCGTGAAAACCACACCCAGCCGGAACTACTTTCGAGTTTATGCATCAGAAATCCTATAAAAAAATTAACGACTTTAAGGCTGAATAAAAAAATTAACGGCTAATGGCAAATATATTTCTTCAAATGGCAAAAAGTGCTACGTGTCAGAGCTCTTCAAATCTGTATTAATACTTATCATGGGGGGTGAGGTTAAGTAGTTATCCCGTGAAAACCACACCAAGGCTTTCGTGTTTATGTATCAGAAATCCTATAAAAATAATTAACGACTTTAAGGCTTAATAAAAAATTAACGGCTAATGGCAAAAATATTTCTTCTAATGGAAAAAAGTGCTACATGTCAGAGCTCTTCAAATCTGTATTAATATTTATCATGGGGGGTGAGGTTAAGTAGTTATCCCGTGAAAACTACACCAAGTCTTTCGTGTTTATGCATCAGACATCCTATCAAAATAATTAACGACTTTAAGGCTTAATAAAAAATTAACGGCTAATGGCAAAAATCAGAAATCCTATAAAAATAATTAACGACTTTAAGGCTTAATAAAAAAATTAACGACTAATGGCAAAATATTTCTTCTAATGGCAAAAAGTGCTACATGTCAGAGCTCTTCAAATCTCTATTAATATTTATCATGGAGGGGGGGGTGAGGTTAAGAAGTTTTCCCGTGAAAACCTCACCCAGCCGGAACTACTTTCGTGTTTATGCATCAGAAATCTTATCAAAATAATTAACGACTTTAAGGCTTAATAAAAAATTAACGGCTAATGGCAAAAATATTTCTTCTAATGGCAAAAAGTGCTACATGTCAGAGCTCTTTAAATCTTTATTAATATTCATCATGGGGGTGAGGTTAAGAAGTTATCCCGTGAAAACCTCACCCAGCCGGAACTACTTTCGTGTTTATGCATCAGAAATCCTATAAAAATAATTAACGAATTTAAGGCTTAATAAAAAATTAACGGCTAATGGCAACAATATTTCTTCTAATGGCAAAAAGTGCTACATGTCAGAGCTGTTCTAATCTGTATTAATATTTATCATGGGGGTGAAGTTAAGAAGTTATCCCGTGAAAACCTCACCCAGCCGGAACTACTTTCGTGTTTATGCATCATAAATGCTTTAAAAATAATTAACGACTTTAAGGCTTAATAAAAAGTTAACGGCTAATGGCAAAAATCAGAAATCCTATAAAAATAATTAACGACTTTAAGGCTTAATAAAAAATTGATGGCTAATGGCAAAAATATTTCTTCTAATGGCAAAAAGTGCTACATGTCAGAGCTCTTCAAATCTGTATTAATATTTATCATGGGGGGGGGGGGTGAGGTTAAGAAGTTATCCCGTGAAAACCTCAACCAGCCGGAACTACTGTCGTGTTTATGCATCAGAAATCCTATAAAAATAATTAACGAATTTAAGGCTTAATACAAAATTAACGGCTAATGGCAAACATATTTCTTCTAATGGCAAAAAGTGCTAATTGTCAGAGCTCTTCAAATCTGTATTAATCTTTATCATGGGGGATGAGGTTAAGAAGTTATCCTGTGAAAACCTCACCCAGCCGGAACTACTTTCGAGTTTATGCATCAGAAATCCTATAAAAAAATTAACGACTTTAAGGCTGAATAAAAAAATTAACGGCTAATGGCAAATATATTTCTTCAAATGGCTAAAAGTGCTACGTGTCAGAGCTCTTCAAATCTGTATTAATATTTATCATGGGGGGTGAGGTTAAGAAGTTATCCCGTGAAAACCTCACCCAGCTGGAACTACTTTCGTGTTTATGCATCAGAAATGCTTTAAAAATAATTAACGACTTTAAAGCTTAATAAAACATTAACGGCTAATGGCAAAAATCAGAAATCTTATAAAAATAATTAACGACTTTAAGGCTTAATAAAAAATTAACGGCTAATGGCAAAAATATTTCTTCTAATGGCAAAAAGTGCTACATGTCAGAGCTCTTCAAATCTGTATTAATATTTATGATGGGGGGTAAGGTTAAGTAGTTATCCCGTGAAAACCACACCAAGGCTTTCGTGTTTATGTATCAGAAATCCTATAAAAATAATTAACGACTTTAAGGCTTAATAAAAAATTAACGGCTAATGGCAACAATATTTCTTCTAATGACAAAAACTGCTACATGTCAGAGCTCTTCAAATCTGTATTAATATTTTTCATGGGGGTGAGGTTAAGAAGTTATCCCGTGAAAACCTCACCCAGCCGGAACTACTTTCGTGTTTATGTATCAGAAATCCGATAAAAGTAATTAACGACTTTAAGGCTTAATAAAAAATTAACGGCTAATGGCAAAAATATTTCTTCTAATGGCAAAAAGTGCTACATGTCAGAGCTCTTCAAATCTGTATTAATATTTATCATGGGGGGGGGGGTGAGGTTAAGAAGTTATCCCGTGAAAACCTCACCCAGCCGGAACTACTTTCGTGTTTATGCATCAGAAATCCTATAAAAATAATTAACGACTTTAAGGCTTAATAAAAATTTAACGGCTAATGGCAAAAATATTTCTTCTAATGGCAAAAAGGGCTTCATGTCAGAGGTCTTCAAATCTGTATTAATATTTATCATGGGGGTTGAGGTTAAGAAGTTATCCTGTGAAAACCTCACCCACCGGAACTACTTTCGTGTTTATGCATCAGAAATCCTATAAAAATAATTAACGACTTTAAGGCTTAATAAAAAAATTAACGGCTAATGGTAAAAATATTTCTTCTAATGGCAAAAAGTGCTACATGTCAGAGCTCTTCAAATCTGTATTAATATTTATCATGGGGGTGAGGTTAAGAAGTTATCCCGTGAAAACCCCACCCAGGCGGAACTACTTTCGTGTTTATGCATCAGAAATCCTATGAAAATAATTAACGACTTTTAGGCTTAATAAAAAATTAACCGCTAATGGCAAAAATCAGAAATCCTATAAAAATAAGTAACGACTTTAAGGCTTAATAAAAAAAAATAACGGCTAATGGCAAAAATATTTCTTCTAATGGCAAAAAGTGCTACATGTCAGAGCTCTTCAAATCTGTATTAATATTTATCATGGGGGATGAGTTTAAGAAGTTATTTTGTGAAAACCTCACCCACCGGAACTACTTTCGTGTTTATGCATCAGAAATCCTATAAAAATAATTAACCACTTTAAGGCTTAATAAAAAAATTAACGGTTAATGGCAAAAATATTTCTTCTAATGGCAAAAAGTGCTACATGTCAGAGCTCTTCAAATCTGTATTAATATTTATCATGGGGGGTGAGGTTAAGAAGTTATCCCGTGAAAAACTCACCCAGCCGGAACTACTTTCGTGTTTATGCATCAGAAATCCTATCAAAATAATTAACGACTTTAAGGCTTAATAAAAAACAACGACTAATTGCAAAAATCAGAAATCCTATAAAAATAATTAACGACTTTAAGGCTTAATAAAAAATGAACGGCTAATGGCAAAAATATTTCTTTTAATTGCAAAAAGTGCTATATGTCAGAGTTCTTCAAATCTGTATTAATATTTATCATGAGGGTGAGGTTAAGAAGTTATCCCGTGAAAACCTCACCCAGCCGGAACTACTTTCGTGTTTATGCATCAGAAATCCTATAAAAATAATTAACGACTTGAAGGCTTAATAAAAAATTAACGGCTAATGGCAAAAATATTTCTTCTAATGGCAAAAAGTGCTACATGTCAGAGCTCTTCAAATCTGTATTAATATTTATCATGGGGGGGGGGGGTGAGGTTAAGAAGTTATCCCGTGAAAACCTCACTCAGCCGGAACTACTTTCGTGTTTATGCATCAGAAATCCTATAAAAATAATTAACGACTTTAAGGCTTAATAAAAAATTAACGGCTAATGGCAAAAATGTTTCTTCTAATGGCAAAAACTGCTACATGTCAGAGCTCTTCAAATCTGTATTAATATTTATCATGGGGGGGGGGGTGAGGTTAACAAGTTATCCCGTGAAAACCTCACCCAGCCGGAACTACTTTCGTGTTTATGCATCAGAAATCCCTATCAAAATAATTAACGACTTTAAGGCTTAATAAATAATTAACGGCTAATGGCAAAAATATTTCTTTTAATGGCAAAAAGTGCTACATGTCAGAGCTCTTTAAATCTGTATTAATATTCATCATGGGGGTGAAGTTAAGAAGTTATCCCGTGAAAAACTCACCCAGCCGGAACTACTTTCGTGTTTATGTATCAGAAATCCTATAAAAATAATTAACGAATTTAAGGCTTAATAAAAAATTAACGGCTAATGGCAAAAATCAGAAATCCTATAAAAATAATTAACGACTTTAAGGCTTGATAAAAAAAATAACGGCTAATGGCAAATATATTTCTTCAAATGGCAAAAAGTGCTACGTGTCAGAGCTCTTCAAATCTGTATTAATATTTATCATGGGGGGGGGGGGGGTGAGGTTTAGAAGTTATCCCGTGAAAACCTCACCCATCAGGAACTACTTTCGTGTTTATGCATCAGAAATGCTTTAAAAATTATTAACGACTTTAAGGCTTAATAAAAAATTAACGGCTAATGGCAAAAATCAGAAATCCTATAAAAATAATTAATGACTTTAAGGCTTAATAAAAAATTAACGGCTAATGGCAAAAATATTTCTTCTAATGGCAAAAAGTGCTACATGTCAGAGCTCTTCAAATCATATTAATATTTGTCATGGGGGGTGAGGTTAAGTAGTTATCCCGTGAAAACTACACCAATGCTTTCGTGTTTATGCATCAGAAATCCTATACAAAATAATTAACGACTTTAAGGCTTAATAAAAAACTAACGGCTAATGGCAAAAATCAGAAATCCTATAAAAATAATTAACGACTTTAAGGCTTAATAAAAAATTAACGACTAATGGCAAAATATTTCTTCTAATGGCAAAAAGTGCTACATGTCAGAACTCTGCAAATCTCTATTAATATTTATCATGGGGGGGGGGGGTGAGGTTAAGAAGTTTTCCCATGAAAACCTCACCCAGCCGGAACTACTTTCGTGTTTATGCATCAGAAATCTTCTCAAAATAATTAACGACTTTAAGGCTTAATAAAAAATGAACGGCTAATGGCAAAAATATCTCTTTTAACGGCAAAAAGTGCTACATGTCAGAGCTCTTCAAATCTGTATTAATATTCATCATGGGGGTGAGGTTAAGAAGTTATCCCGTGAAAACCTCACCCAGCCGGAACTACTTTCGTGTTTATGCATCAAAAATCCTATAAAAATAATTAACGACTTTAAGGCTGAATAAAAAATTAACGGCTAATGACAACAATATTTCTTCTAATGGCAAAAAGTGCTACATGTCAGAGCTCTTCAAATGTGTATTAATATTTATCATGGGGGTGAGGTTAAGAAGTTATCCCGTGAAAAACTCACCCAGCCGGAACTACTTTCGTGTTTATGTATCAGAAATGCTATAAAAAAAATTAACGAATTTAAGGCTTAATAAAAAATTAACGGCTAATGGCAAAAATCAGAAATCGTATAAAAATAATTAACGACTTTAAGGCTTAATAAAAAATTAACAACTAATGGCAAAAATATTTCTTCTAATGGCAAAAAGTGCTACATGTCAGAGGTCTTCAAATCTGTATTAATATTTATCATGGGGGGGGGGTGAGGTTAAGAAGTTATCCCGTGAAAACCTCACCCAGCCGGAACTACTTTCGTGTTTATGCATCAGAAATCCTATAAAAATAATTAACGAATTTAAGGCTTAATAAAAAATTAACAGCTAATGGCAAAAATATTTCTTCTAATGGCAAAAAGTGCTACATGTCAGAGCTCTTGAAATCTGTATTAATATTTATCATGGGGGGTGAGGTTAAAAAGTTATCCCGTGAAAACCTCACCCAGCCGGAACTACTTTCGTGTTTATGCATCAGAAATCCTATAAAAATAATTAACGACTTTAAGGCTTAATAAAAATTTAACGGCTAATGGCAAAAATATTTCTTCTAATGGCAAAAAGTGCTACATGTCAGAGGTCTTCAAATCTGTATTAATATTTTTCATGGGGGATGAGGTTAAGAAGTTATCCTGTGAAAACCTCACCCAGCCGGAACTACTTTCGTGTTTATGCATCAGAAATCCTATCAAAATAATTAACGACTTTAAGGCTTAATAAAAAAATAACGGCTAATGGCAAAAATTATTCTTCTAATGGCAAAAAGTGCTACATGTCAGAGCTCTTCAAATCTCTATTAATAGTTATCATAGGGGGTAAGGTTAAGAAGTAATTCCGTGAAAACCACACCCAGCCGGAACTACTTTCGTGTTTATGCATCAGAAATCCTATAAAAATAATTAACCACTTTAAGGCTTTATAAAAAAAATAACGGCTAATGGCAAAAATATGTCTTTTAACGGCAAAAAGTGCTACATGTCAGAGCTCTTCAAATCTGTATTAATATTTATCATGGGGGGGGGGGGGGTGAGGTTAAAAAGTTATCCCGTTAAAACCTCACCCAGCCGGAACTACTTTCGTGTTTATGTATCAGAAATCCTATAAAAATAATTAACGAATTTAAGGCTTAATAAAAAATTAACGGCTAATGTCAACAATATTTCTTGTAATGGCAAAAAGTGCTACATGTCAGAGCTCTTCAAATCTGTATTAATATTTATCATGGGGGGGGGGGTGAGGTTAAGAAGTTATCCCGTGAAAACCTCACCCAGCCGGAACTACTTTCGTGTTTATGCATCAGAAATCCTATAAAAATAATTAACGACTTTAAGGCTTAATAAAAATTTAACGGCTAATGGCAAAAATATTTCTTCTAATGGCAAAAAGTGCTACATGTCAGAGGTCTTCAAATCTGTATTAATATTTATCATGGGGGATGAGGTTAAGAAGTTATCCTGTGAAAACCTCACCCACCGGAACTACTTTCGTGTTTATGCATCAGAAATCCTATAAAAATAATTTACGACTTTAAGGCTTAATAAAAAAAAAAACGGCTAATGGCAAAAATGATTCTTCTAATGGCAAAAAGTGCTACATGTCAGAGCTCTTCAAATCTGTATTAATATTTATCATGGGGGATGAGGTTAAGAAGTTATCCTGTGAAAACCTCACCCACCGGAACTACTTTCGTGTTTAAGCATCAGAAATCCTATAAAAATAATTAACGACTTTAAGGCTTAATAAAAAATTAACGACTAATGGCAAAATATTTCTTCTAATGGCAAAAAGTGCTACATGTCAGAACTCTGCAAATCTCTATTAATATTTATCATGGGGGGGGGGTGAGGTTAAGAAGTTTTCCCATGAAAACCTCACCCAGCCGGAACTACTTTCGTGTTTATGCATCAGAAATCTTATCAAAATAATTAACGACTTTAAGGCTTAATAAAAAATGAACGGCTAATGGCAAAAATATCTCTTTTAGCGGCAAAAAGTGCTACATGTCAGAGCTCTTCAAATCTGTATTAATATTCATCATGGGGGTGAGGTTAAGAAGTTATCCCGTGAAAACCTCACCCAGCCGGAACTACTTTCGTGTTTATGCATCAAAAATCCTATAAAAATAATTAACGACTTTAAGGCTGAATAAAAAATTAACTGCTAATGACAACAATATTTCTTCTAATGGCAAAAAGTGCTACATGTCAGAGCTCTTCAAATCTGTATTAATATTTATCATGGGGGGTGAGGTTAAGAAGTTATCCCGTGAAAACCTCACCCAGCCGGAACTACTTTCGTGTTTATGCATCAGAAATCCTATAAAAATAATTAACGAATTTAAGGCTTAATAAAAAATTAACGGCTAATGGCAGAAATCAGAAATCCTATAAAAATAATTAACGACTTTAAGGCTTAATAAAAAATTAACAACTAATGGCAAAAATATTTCTTCTAATGGCAAAAAGTGCTACATGTCAGAGCTCTTGAAATCTGTATTAATATTTATCATGGGGGGGTGAGGTTAAGAAGTTATCCCGTGAAAACCTCACCCAGCCGGAACTACTTTCGTGTTTATGCATCAGAAATCCTATAAAAATAGTTAACGACTTGAAGGCTTAATAAAAATTTAACGGCTAATGGCAAAAATATTTCTTCTAATGGCAAAAAGTGCTACATGTCAGAGCTCTTCAAATCTGTATTAATATTTATCATGGGGGATGAGGTTAAGAAGTTATCCTGTGAAAACCTCACCCACCGGAACTACTTTCGTGTTTATGCATCAGAAATCCTATCAAAATAATTAACGACTTTAAGGCTTAATAAAAAAATAACAGCTAATGGCAAAAATGATTCTTCTAATGGCAAAAAGTGCTACATGTCAGAGCTCTTCAAATCTCTATTAATAGTTATCATAGGGGGTAAGGTTAAGAAGTAATTCCGTGAAAACCACACCCAGCCGGAACTACTTTCGTGTTTATGCATCAGAAATCCTATAAAAATAATTAACCACTTTAAGGCTTTATAAAAAAAATAACGGCTAATGGCAAAAATATTTCTTTTAACGGCAAAAAGTGCTACATGTCAGAGGTTTTCAAATCTGTATTAATATTTATCATGGGGGGGGGGGGTGAGGTTAAAAAGTTATCCCGTGAAAACCTCACCCAGCCGGAACTACTTTCGTGTTTATGCATCAGAAATCCCTATCAAAATAATTAACGAATTTAAGGCTTAATAAAAATTTAACGGCTAATGGCAAAAATATTTCTTCTAATGGCAAAAAGTGCTACATGTCAGAGGTCTTCAAATCTGTATTAATATTTATCATGGGGGATGAGGTTAAGAAGTTATCCTGTGAAAACCTCACCCACCGGAACTACTTTCGTGTTTATGCATCAGAAATCCTATAAAAATAATTAACGACTTTAAGGCTTAATAAAAAAAATAACGGCTAATGGCAAAAATGATTCTTCTAATGGCAAAAAGTGCTACATGTCAGAGCTCTTCAAATCTGTATTAATATTTATCATGGGGGGTGAGGTTAAGTAGTTATCCCGTGAAAACTACACCAATGCTTTCGTGTTTATGCATCAGAAATCCTATAAAAATAATTAACGACTTTAAGGCTTAATAAAAAACTAACGGCTAATGGCAAAAATCAGAAATCCTATAAAAATAATTAACGACTTTAAGGCTTGATAAAAAAATTAACGGCTAATGGCAAATATATTTCTTCAAATGGCAAAAAGTGCTACGTGTCAGAGCTCTTCAAATCTGTATTAATATTTATCATGGGGGGGGGGGGGTGAGGTTAAGAAGTTTTCCCGTGAAAACCTCACCCAGCCGGAACTACTTTCGTGTTTATGCATCAGAAATCCTATAAAAATAATTAACGACTTTAAGGCTTAATAAAAAAAATAACGGCTAATGGCAAAAATGATTCTTCTAATGGCAAAAAGTGCTACATATCAGAGCTCTTCAAATCTGTATTAATATTTATCATGGGGGGTGAGGTTAAGTAGTTATCCCGTGAAAACTACACCAATGCTTTCGTGTTTATGCATCAGAAATCCTATAAAAATAATTAACGACTTTAAGGCTTAATAAAAAACTAACGGCTAATGGCAAAAAATCAGAAATCCTATAAAAATAATTAACCACTTTAAGGCTGAATAAAAAATTAACGGCTAATAGCAAAAATATTTCTTCTAATGGCAAAAAGTGCTACATGTCAGAGCTCTTCAAATGTGTATTAATATTTATCATGGGGGTGAGGTTAAGAAGTTATCCCGTGAAAAACTCACCCAGCCGGAACTACTTTCGTGTTTATGTATCAGAAATGCTATAAAAAAAAATTAACGAATTTAAGGCTTAATAAAAAATTAACGGCTAATGGCAAAAATCAGAAATCGTATAAAAATAATTAACGACTTTAAGGCTTAATAAAAAATTAACAACTAATGGCAAAAATATTTCTTCTAATGGCAAAAAGTGCTACATGTCAGAGGTCTTCAAATCTGTATTAATATTTATCATGGGGGGGGGGGGGGGTGAGGTTAAGAAGTTATCCCGTGAAAACCTCACCCAGCCGGAACTACTTTCGTGTTTATGCATCAGAAATCCTATAAAAATAATTAACGAATTTAAGGCTTAATAAAAAATTAACAGCTAATGGCAAAAATATTTCTTCTAATGGCAAAAAGTGCTACATGTCAGAGCTCTTGAAATCTGTATTAATATTTATCATGGGGGGTGAGGTTAAAAAGTTATCCCGTGAAAACCTCACCCAGCCGGAACTACTTTCGTGTTTATGCATCAGAAATCCTATAAAAATAATTAACGACTTTAAGGCTTAATAAAAATTTAACGGCTAATGGCAAAAATATTTCTTCTAATGGCAAAAAGTGCTACATGTCAGAGGTCTTCAAATCTGTATTAATATTTATCATGGGGGATGAGGTTAAGAAGTTATCCTGTGAAAACCTCACCCACCGGAACTACTTTCGTGTTTATGCATCAGAAATCCTATCAAAATAATTAACGACTTTAAGGCTTAATAAAAAAATAACGGCTAATGGCAAAAATTATTCTTCTAATGGCAAAAAGTGCTACATGTCAGAGCTCTTCAAATCTCTATTAATAGTTATCATAGGGGGTAAGGTTAAGAAGTAATTCCGTGAAAACCACACCCAGCCGGAACTACTTTCGTGTTTATGCATCAGAAATCCTATAAAAATAATTAACCACTTTAAGGCTTTATAAAAAAAATAACGGCTAATGGCAAAAATATGTCTTTTAACGGCAAAAAGTGCTACATGTCAGAGCTCTTCAAATCTGTATTAATATTTATCATGGGGGGGGGGGGGTGAGGTTAAAAAGTTATCCCGTTAAAACCTCACCCAGCCGGAACTACTTTCGTGTTTTTGTATCAGAAATCCTATAAAAATAATTAACGAATTTAAGGCTTAATAAAAAATTAACGGCTAATGTCAACAATATTTCTTGTAATGGCAAAAAGTGCTACATGTCAGAGCTCTTCAAATCTGTATTAATATTTATCATGGGGGGGGGGGTGAGGTTAAGAAGTTATCCCGTGAAAACCTCACCCAGCCGGAACTACTTTCGTGTTTATGCATCAGAAATCCTATAAAAATAATTAACGACTTTAAGGCTTAATAAAAATTTAACGGCTAATGGCAAAAATATTTCTTCTAATGGCAAAAAGTGCTACATGTCAGAGGTCTTCAAATCTGTATTAATATTTATCATGGGGGATGAGGTTAAGAAGTTATCCTGTGAAAACCTCACCCACCGGAACTACTTTCGTGTTTATGCATCAGAAATCCTATAAAAATAATTTACGACTTTAAGGCTTAATAAAAAAAAAAACGGCTAATGGCAAAAATGATTCTTCTAATGGCAAAAAGTGCTACATGTCAGAGCTCTTCAAATCTGTATTAATATTTATCATGGGGGATGAGGTTAAGAAGTTATCCTGTGAAAACCTCACCCACCGGAACTACTTTCGTGTTTAAGCATCAGAAATCCTATAAAAATAATTAACGACTTTAAGGCTTAATAAAAAATTAACGACTAGTGGCAAAATATTTCTTCTAATGGCAAAAAGTGCTACATGTCAGAACTCTGCAAATCTCTATTAATATTTATCATGGGGGGGGGGGGTGAGGTTAAGAAGTTTTCCCATGAAAACCTCACCCAGCCGGAACTACTTTCGTGTTTATGCATCAGAAATCTTATCAAAATAATTAACGACTTTAAGGCTTAATAAAAAATGAACGGCTAATGGCAAAAATATCTCTTTTAGCGGCAAAAAGTGCTACATGTCAGAGCTCTTCAAATCTGTATTAATATTCATCATGGGGGTGAGGTTAAGAAGTTATCCCGTGAAAACCTCACCCAGCCGGAACTACTTTCGTGTTTATGCATCAAAAATCCTATAAAAATAATTAACGACTTTAAGGCTGAATAAAAAATTAACTGCTAATGACAACAATATTTCTTCTAATGGCAAAAAGTGCTACATGTCAGAGCTCTTCAAATCTGTATTAATATTTATCATGGGGGGTGAGGTTAAGAAGTTATCCCGTGAAAACCTCACCCAGCCGGAACTACTTTCGTGTTTATGCATCAGAAATCCTATAAAAATAATTAACGAATTTAAGGCTTAATAAAAAATTAACAGCTAATGGCAAAAATATTTCTTCTAATGGCAAAAAGTGCTACATGTCAGAGCTCTTGAAATCTGTATTAATATTTATCATGGGGGGTGAGGTTAAAAAGTTATCCCGTGAAAACCTCACCCAGCCGGAACTACTTTCGTGTTTATGCATCAGAAATCCTATAAAAATAATTAACGACTTTAAGGCTTAATAAAAATTTAACGGCTAATGGCAAAAATATTTCTTCTAATGGCAAAAAGTGCTACATGTCAGAGGTCTTCAAATCTGTATTAATATTTATCATGGGGGATGAGGTTAAGAAGTTATCCTGTGAAAACCTCACCCACCGGAACTACTTTCGTGTTTATGCATCAGAAATCCTATCAAAATAATTAACGACTTTAAGGCTTAATAAAAAAATAACGGCTAATGGCAAAAATTATTCTTCTAATGGCAAAAAGTGCTACATGTCAGAGCTCTTCAAATCTCTATTAATAGTTATCATAGGGGGTAAGGTTAAGAAGTAATTCCGTGAAAACCACACCCAGCCGGAACTACTTTCGTGTTTATGCATCAGAAATCCTATAAAAATAATTAACCACTTTAAGGCTTTATAAAAAAAATAACGGCTAATGGCAAAAATATGTCTTTTAACGGCAAAAAGTGCTACATGTCAGAGCTCTTCAAATCTGTATTAATATTTATCATGGGGGGGGGGTGAGGTTAAAAAGTTATCCCGTTAAAACCTCACCCAGCCGGAACTACTTTCGTGTTTATGTATCAGAAATCCTATAAAAATAATTAACGAATTTAAGGCTTAATAAAAAATTAACGGCTAATGTCAACAATATTTCTTGTAATGGCAAAAAGTGCTACATGTCAGAGCTCTTCAAATCTGTATTAATATTTATCATGGGGGGGGGTGAGGTTAAGAAGTTATCCCGTGAAAACCTCACCCAGCCGGAACTACTTTCGTGTTTATGCATCAGAAATCCTATAAAAATAATTAACGACTTTAAGGCTTAATAAAAATTTAACGGCTAATGGCAAAAATATTTCTTCTAATGGCAAAAAGTGCTACATGTCAGAGGTCTTCAAATCTGTATTAATATTTATCATGGGGGATGAGGTTAAGAAGTTATCCTGTGAAAACCTCACCCACCGGAACTACTTTCGTGTTTATGCATCAGAAATCCTATAAAAATAATTTACGACTTTAAGGCTTAATAAAAAAAAAAACGGCTAATGGCAAAAATGATTCTTCTAATGGCAAAAAGTGCTACATGTCAGAGCTCTTCAAATCTGTATTAATATTTATCATGGGGGATGAGGTTAAGAAGTTATCCTGTGAAAACCTCACCCACCGGAACTACTTTCGTGTTTAAGCATCAGAAATCCTATAAAAATAATTAACGACTTTAAGGCTTAATAAAAAATTAACGACTAATGGCAAAATATTTCTTCTAATGGCAAAAAGTGCTACATGTCAGAACTCTGCAAATCTCTATTAATATTTATCATGGGGGGGGGGGTGAGGTTAAGAAGTTTTCCCATGAAAACCTCACCCAGCCGGAACTACTTTCGTGTTTATGCATCAGAAATCTTATCAAAATAATTAACGACTTTAAGGCTTAATAAAAAATGAACGGCTAATGGCAAAAATATCTCTTTTAGCGGCAAAAAGTGCTACATGTCAGAGCTCTTCAAATCTGTATTAATATTCATCATGGGGGTGAGGTTAAGAAGTTATCCCGTGAAAACCTCACCCAGCCGGAACTACTTTCGTGTTTATGCATCAAAAATCCTATAAAAATAATTAACGACTTTAAGGCTGAATAAAAAATTAACTGCTAATGACAACAATATTTCTTCTAATGGCAAAAAGTGCTACATGTCAGAGCTCTTCAAATCTGTATTAATATTTATCATGGGGGGTGAGGTTAAGAAGTTATCCCGTGAAAAACTCACCCAGCCGGAACTACTTTCGTGTTTATGTATCAGAAATCCTATAAAAAAAATTAACGAATTTAAGGCTTAATAAAAAATTAACGGCTAATGGCAGAAATCAGAAATCCTATAAAAATAATTAACGACTTTAAGGCTTAATAAAAAATTAACAACTAATGGCAAAAATATTTCTTCTAATGGCAAAAAGTGCTACATGTCAGAGGTCTTCAAATCTGTATTAATATTTATCATGGGGGGGGGGGGGGGTGAGGTTAAGAAGTTATCCCGTGAAAACCTCACCCAGCCGGAACTACTTTCGTGTTTATGCATCAGAAATCCTAAAAAAATATTTAACGAATTTAAGGCTTAATAAAAAATTAACGGCTAATGGCAAAAATATTTCTTCTAATGGCAAAAAGTGCTACATGTCAGAGCTCTTGAAATCTGTATTAATATTTATCATGGGGGGGGTGAGGTTAAGAAGTTATCCCGTGAAAACCTCACCCAGCCGGAACTACTTTCGTGTTTATGCATCAGAAATCCTATAAAAATAGTTAACGACTTGAAGGCTTAATAAAAATTTAACGGCTAATGGCAAAAATATTTCTTCTAATGGCAAAAAGTGCTACATGTCAGAGCTCTTCAAATCTGTATTAATATTTATCATGGGGGATGAGGTTAAGAAGTTATCCTGTGAAAACCTCACCCACCGGAACTACTTTCGTGTTTATGCATCAGAAATCCTATCAAAATAATTAACGACTTTAAGGCTTTATAAAAAAAATAACGGCTAATGGCAAAAATATTTCTTTTAACGGCAAAAAGTGCTACATGTCAGAGGTTTTCAAATCTGTATTAATATTTATCATGGGGGGGGGGGGGTGAGGTTAAAAAGTTATCCCGTGAAAACCTCACCCAGCCGGAACTACTTTCGTGTTTATGCATCAGAAATCCCTATCAAAATAATTAACGAATTTAAGGCTTAATAAAAATTTAACGGCTAATGGCAAAAATATTTCTTCTAATGGCAAAAAGTGCTACATGTCAGAGCTCTTCAAATCTGTATTAATATTTATCATGGGGGGTGAGGTTAAGAAGTTATCCCGTGAAAACCTCACCCAGCCGGAACTACTTTCGTGTTTATGCATCAGAAATCCTATAAAAATAATTAACGAATTTAAGGCTTAATAAAAATTTAACGGCTAATGGCAAAAATATTTCTTCTAATGGCAAAAAGTGCTACATGTCAGAGCTCTTTAAATCTGTATTAATATTCACCATGGGGGTGAGGTTAAGAAGTTATCCCGTGAAAAACTCACCCAGCCGGAACTACTTTCGTGTTTATGTATCAGAAATCCTATAAAAATAATTAACGAATTTAAGGCTTAATAAAAAATTAACGGCTAATGGCAACAATATTTCTTGTAATGGCAAAAAGTGCTACATGTCAGAGCTCTTCAAATCTGTATTAATATTTATCATGTGGGGGGGGGGGTGAGGTTAAGAAGTTATCCCGTGAAAACCCCACCCAGCCGGAACTACTTTCGTGTTTATGAATCAGAAATCCTATAAAAATAATTAACGACTTTAAGGCTTAATAAAAATTTAACGGCTAATGGCAAAAATATTTCTTCTAATGGCAAAAAGTGCTACATGTCAGAGGTCTTCAAATCTGTATTAATATTTATCATGGGGGATGAGGTTAAGAAGTTATCCTGTGAAAACCTCACCCACTGGAACTACTTTCGTGTTTATGCATCAGAAATCCTATAAAAATAATTAACGACTTTAAGGCTTAATAAAAAAAATAACGGCTAATGGCAAAAATGATTCTTCTAATGGCAAAAAGTGCTACATGTCAGAGCTCTTCAAATCTGTATTAATATTTATCATGGGGGGTGAGGTTAAGTAGTTATCCCGTGAAAACTACACCAATGCTTTCGTGTTTATGCATCAGAAATCCTATAAAAATAATTAACGACTTTAAGGCTTAATAAAAAACTAACGGCTAATGGCAAAAATCAGAAATCCTATAAAAATAATTAACGACTTTAAGGCTTGATAAAAAAATTAACGGCTAATGGCAAATATATTTCTTCAAATGGCAAAAAGTGCTACGTGTCAGAGCTCTTCAAATCTGTATTAATATTTATCATGGGGGGGGGGGGGTGAGGTTAAGAAGTTTTCCCGTGAAAACCTCACCCAGCCGGAACTACTTTCGTGTTTATGCATCAGAAATCCTATAAAAATAATTAACGACTTTAAGGCTTAATAAAAAAAATAACGGCTAATGGCAAAAATGATTCTTCTAATGGCAAAAAGTGCTACATATCAGAGCTCTTCAAATCTGTATTAATATTTATCATGGGGGGTGAGGTTAAGTAGTTATCCCGTGAAAACTACACCAATGCTTTCGTGTTTATGCATCAGAAATCCTATAAAAATAATTAACGACTTTAAGGCTTAATAAAAAACTAACGGCTAATGGCAAAAAATCAGAAATCCTATAAAAATAATTAACGACTTTAAGGCTGAATAAAAAATTAACGGCTAATGGCAAAAATATTTCTTCTAATGGCAAAAAGTGCTACATGTCAGAGCTCTTCAAATCTGTATTAATATTTATCATGGGGGGGTGAGGTTAAGAAGTTATCCCGTGAAAACCTCACCCAGCCGGAACTACTTTCGTGTTTATGCATCAGAAATCCTATAAAAATAATTAACGAATTTAAGGCTTAATAAAAAATTAACGGCTAATGGCAAAAATCAGAAATCCCATAAAAATAATTAACGACTTTAAGGCTTAATAAAAAAATTAACGGCTAATGGCAAATATATTTCTTCGAATGGCAAAAAGTGCTACGTGTCAGAGCTCTTCAAATCTGTCTTAATATTTATCATGGGGGGTGAGGTTTAGAAGTTATCCTGTGAAAACCTCACCCACCGGAACTACTTTCGTGTTTATGCATCAGAAATGCTTTAAAAATAATTAACGACTTTAAGGCTTAATAAAAAATTAACAGCTAATGGCAAAAATCAGAAATTCTATAAAAATAATTAACGACTTTAAGGCTTAATAAAAATTTAACGGCTAATGGCAAAAATATTTCTTCTAATGGCAAAAAGTGCTACATGTCAGAGGTCTTCAAATCTGTATTAATATTTATCATGGGGGATGAGGTTAAGAAGTTATCCTGTGAAAACCTCACCCACCGGAACTACTTTCGTGTTTATGCATCAGAAATCCTATCAAAATATTTAACGAATTTAAGGCTTAATAAAAAAAATAACGGCTAATGGCAAAAATGATTCTTCTAATGGCAAAAAGTGCTACATGTCAGAGCTCTTCAAATCTGTATTAATATTTATCATGGGGGGTGAGGTTAAGTAGTTATCCCGTGAAAACTACACCAATGCTTTCGTGTTTATGCATCAGAAATCCTATAAAAATAATTAACGACTTTAAGGCTTAATAAAAAACTAACGGCTAATGGCAAAAATCAGAAATCCTATAAAAATAATTAACGACTTTAAGGCTTGATAAAAAAATTAACGGCTAATGGCAAATATATTTCTTCAAATGGCAAAAAGTGCTACGTGTCAGAGCTCTTCAAATCTGTATTAATATTTATCATGGGGGGGGGGGGGGTGAGGTTAAGAAGTTTTCCCGTGAAAACCTCACCCAGCCGGAACTACTTTCGTGTTTATGCATCAGAAATCCTATAAAAATAATTAACGACTTTAAGGCTTAATAAAAAAAATAACGGCTAATGGCAAAAATGATTCTTCTAATGGCAAAAAGTGCTACATATCAGAGCTCTTCAAATCTGTATTAATATTTATCATGGGGGGTGAGGTTAAGTAGTTATCCCGTGAAAACTACACCAATGCTTTCGTGTTTATGCATCAGAAATCCTATAAAAATAATTAACGACTTTAAGGCTTAATAAAAAACTAACGGCTAATGGCAAAAAATCAGAAATCCTATAAAAATAATTAACCACTTTAAGGCTGAATAAAAAATTAACGGCTAATAGCAAAAATATTTCTTCTAATGGCAAAAAGTGCTACATGTCAGAGCTCTTCAAATCTGTATTAATATTTATCATGGGGGGTGAGGTTAAGAAGTTATCCCGTGAAAAACTCACCCAGCCGGAACTACTTTCGTGTTTATGTATCAGAATACTATAAAAAAAATTAACGAATTTAAGGCTTAATAAAAAATTAACGGCTAATGGCAAAAATCAGAAATCCTATAAAAATAATTAACGACTTTAAGGCTTAATAAAAAATTAACGGCTAATGGCAAAAATATTTCTTCTAATGGCAAAAAGTGCTACATGTCAGAGCTCTTCAAATCTGTATTAATATTTATCATGGGGGGGTGAGGTTAAGAAGTTATCCCGTGAAAACCTCACCCAGCCGGAACTACTTTCGTGTTTATGCATCAGAAATCCTATAAAAATAATTAACGAATTTAAGGCTTAAAAAAAAATTAACGGCTAATGGCAAAAATCAGAAATCCCATAAAAATAATTAACGACTTTAAGGCTTAATAAAAAAATTAACGGCTAATGGCAAATATATTTCTTCGAATGGCAAAAAGTGCTACGTGTCAGAGCTCTTCAAATCTGTCTTAATATTTATCATGGGGGGTGAGGTTTAGAAGTTATCCTGTGAAAACCTCACCCACCGGAACTACTTTCGTGTTTATGCATCAGAAATGCTTTAAAAATAATTAACGACTTTAAGGCTTAATAAAAAATTAACAGCTAATGGCAAAAATCAGAAATTCTATAAAAATAATTAACGACTTTAAGGCTTAATAAAAATTTAACGGCTAATGGCAAAAATATTTCTTCTAATGGCAAAAAGTGCTACATGTCAGAGGTCTTCAAATCTGTATTAATATTTATCATGGGGATGAGGTTAAGAAGTTATCCTGTGAAAACCTCACCCACCGGAACTACTTTCGTGTTTATGCATCAGAAATCCTATCAAAATATTTAACGAATTTAAGGCTTAATAAAAAAAATAACGGCTAATGGCAAAAATGATTCTTCTAATGGCAAAAAGTGCTACATGTCAGAGCTCTTCAAATCTCTATTAATAGTTATCATAGGGGGTAAGGTTAAGAAGTAATTCCGTGAAAACCACACCCAGCCGGAACTACTTTCGTGTTTATGCATCAGAAATCCTATAAAAATAATTAACCACTTTAAGGCTTTATAAAAAAAATAACGGCTAATGGCAAAAATATTTCTTTTAACGGCAAAAGATGTGCTACATGTCAGAGCTCTTCAAATCTGTATTAATATTTATCATGGGGGGGGGGGTGAGGTTAAAAAGTTATCCCGTGAAAACCTCACCCAGCCGGAACTACTTTCGTGTTTATGCAACAGAAATCCCTATCAAAATAATTAACGAATTTAAGGCTTAATAAAAAATTAACGGCTAATGGCAAAAATATTTCTTCTAATGGTAAAAAGTGCTAGATGTCAGAGCTCTTCAAATCTGTATTAATATTTATCATGGGGGTGAGGTTAAGAAGTTATCCGTGAAAACCTCACCCAGCCGGAACTACTTTCGTGTTTATGCATCAGAAATCCCATATAAATAATTAACGAATTTAAGGCTTAATAAAAAATTAACGGCTAATGGCAAAAATATTTCTTCTAATGGCAAAAAGTGCTACATG